>NW_026536084.1:0-113140 GCF_028551555.1 Melozone crissalis | reverse complement strand
AGAAAACATCTCCCATCGTGTTCTAGAAGCTGCACGGAGGTCTGCCGAGTGTTCTGCAAGAAGAGAAAGAAAATTTTCCAAAACAGCTTGCAATCGAATGTTCATGTGAATAGAAAAGGCAGGAGAGTGGTCAGGTACTGTTTTCTCTCAGTTGGCAAGCTGCGCACACAATCGCAGCGTTGAACAGCTTGTTTCATCACCTTTGCGAAGCTGCCGCTCTCTCCGGCTGCCGGAGACGAAGAAGCTGCTTCTTCGCGCAAAGACGATTCTGCCGCTCACTGTGCTCTGCGGTGTGCGCCTTCTGCCGAAAGAGGTCCGGGAGCGATGCTTAGCTCTGCAGAGTACCATACGTGCTTCTTTAGCCTCTCTTCTCGTCTACATCTTAGCAAAAAGCTTTTCCACTCTGTCTGGCAAGGAGAAACTGTGCCAGCACAAAAAACATCTCCCATCGTGTTCTAGAGGCTGCACGGAGGTCTGCCGAGTGTTTTGCAAGAAGAGAAAGAAAGTTGTCCAAAACAGCTTCCAATCGAATGTTCAAGTGAATAGAAAAGGCAGGAGAGTGGTCAGGTACTGTTTTCTCTCAGTTGGCAAGCTGCGCACACAATCGCAGTGTTGTACAGCTTGTTTCATCACCTTTGCGAAGTTGCCGCTCTCTCCGGCTCCGGAGACGAAGAAGCTGCTTCTTCGCGCAAAGACGATTCTGCCGCTCACAGTGCTCTGCGGTGTGCGCCTTCTGCCCAAAGAGGTCCGGATGCGGTGCTTAGCTCTGCAGTGCACCGTACCTGCTTCTTTAGGCTCTCTTCTCGTCTACATCTTAGCAAAAAGCTTTTCCACTCTGTCTGGCAAGGAGAAACTGTGCCAGCACAAAAAACATCTCCCATCGTGTTCTAGAGGCTGCACGGAGGTCTGCCGAGTGTTTTGCAAGAAGAGAAAGAAAGTTGTTCAAAACAGCTTGCAATCGAATGTTCATGTGAATAGAAAAGGCAGGAGAGTGGTCAGGTACTGTTTTCTCTCAGTTGGCAAGCTGCGCACACAATCGCAGTGTTGTACAGCTTGTTTCATCACCTTTGCGAAGTTGCCGCTCTCTCCGGCTCCCGGAGACGAAGAAGCTGCTTCTTCGCGCAAAGACGATTCTGCCGCTCACAGTGCTCTGCGGTGTGCGCCTTCTGCCGAAAGACGCACGGGAGCGGTGCTTAGCTCTGCAGAGCACCGTACCTTCGTCTTTAGCCTCTCTTCTCGTCTACATCTTAGCAGAAAGCTTTTCCACTCTGTCTGGCAAGGAGAAACTGTGCCAGCACAGAAAACATCTCCCATCGTCTTTTAGAGGCTGCACGGAGGTCTGCCGAGTGTTTTGCAAGAAGAGAAAGAAAGTTGTCCAAAACAGCTTGCAATCGAATGTTCATATGAATAGAAAAGGCAGGAGAGTGGTCAGGTACTGTTTTCTCTCAGTTGGCAAGCTGCGCACACAATCGCAGTGTTGTACAGTTTGTTTCATCACCTTTGCGAAGTTGCCGCTCTCTCCGGCTCCCGGAGACGAAGAAGCTGCTTCTTCGCGCAAAGACGATTGTGCCGCTCACAGTGCTCTGCGGTGTGCGCCTTCTGCCGAAAGAGGTCCGGGAGCGGTGCTTAGCTCTGCAGAGCACCGTACCTTCGTCTTTAGCCTCTCTTCTCATCTACATCTTAGCAAAAAGCTTTTCCACTCTGTCTGGCAAGGAGAAACTGTGCCAGCACAGAAAACATCTCCCATCGTGGTGTTCTAGAAGCTTCACGGAGGTCTGCCGAGTGTTTTGCAAGAAGAGAAAGAAAGTTGTCCAAACAGCTTGCAATCGAATGTTCATGTGAATAGAAAAGGCAGGAGAGTGGTCAGGTACTGTTTTCTCTCAGTTGGCAAGCTGCGCACACAATCGCAGTGTTGTACAGCTTGTTTCATCACCTTTGCGAAGTTGCCGCTCTCTCCGGCTCCCGGAAACGAAGAAGCTGCTTCTTCGCGCAAAGACGATTCTGCCGCTCACAGTGCTCTGCGGTGTGCGCCTTCTGCCGAAAGACGTCCGGGAGCGGTGCTTAGCTCTGCAGAGCACCGTACCTTCGTCTTTAGCCTCTCTTCTCGTCTACATCTTAGCAAAAAGCTTTTCCACTCTGTCTGGCAAGGAGAAACTGTGCCTGCACAAAAACATCTCCCATCGTGTTCTAGAGGCTGCACGGAGGTCTGCCGAGTGTTTTGCAAGAAGAGAAAGAAAGTTGTCCAAAACAGCTTGCAATCGAATGTTCAAGTGAATACAAAAGGCAGGAGAGTGGTCAGGTACTGTTTTCTCTCAGTTGGCAAGCTGCGCACACAATCGCAGTGTTGTACAGCTTGTTTCATCACCTTTGCGAAGCTGCCGCTCTCTCCGGCTCCCGGAGACGAAGAAGCTGCTTCTTCGCGCAAAGACGATTCTGCCGCTCACTGTGCTCTGCAGTGTGTGTCTTCTTCCGAAAGAGGTCCGGGAGCGGTGCTTAGCTCTGCAGAGCACCGTACCTTCGTCTTTAGCCTCTCTTCTCATCTACATCTTAGCAAAAAGCTTTTCCACTCTGTCTGGCAAGGAGAAACTGTGCCAGCACAGAAAACATCTCCATCGTCTTCTAGAGGCTGCACGGAGGTCTGCCGAGTGTTTTGCAAGAAGAGAAAGAAAGTTGTCCAAAACAGCTTGCAATCGAATGTTCATATGAATAGAAAAGGCAGGAGAGTGGTCAGGTACTGTTTTCTCTCAGTTGGCAAGCTGCGCACACAATCGCAGTGTTGTACAGCTTGTTTCATCACCTTTGCGAAGTTGCCGCTCTCTCCGGCTCCCGGAGACGAAGAAGCTGCTTCTTCGCGCAAAGACGATTCTGCCGCTCACAGTGCTCTGCGGTGTGCGCCTTCTGCCGAAAGAGGTCCGGGAGCGGTGCTTAGCTCTGCAGAGCACCGTACCTTCGTCTTTAGCCTCTCTTCTCATCTACATCTTAGCAAAAAGCTTTTCCACTCTGTCTGGCAAGGAGAAACTGTGCCAGCACAGAAAACATCTCCCATCGTGTTCTAGAGGCTGCACGGAGGTCTGCCGAGTGTTTTGCAAGAAGAGAAAGAAAGTTGTCCAAAACAGCTTGCAATCGAATGTTCATGTGAATAGAAAAGGCAGGAGAGTGGTCAGGTACTGTTTTCTCTCAGTTGGCAAGCTGCGCACACAATCGCAGTGTTGTACAGCTTGTTTCATCACCTTTGCCAAGTTGCCGCTCTCTCCGGCTCCCGGAGACGAAGAAGCTGCTTCTTCGCGCAAAGACGATTCTGCCGCTCACAGTGCTCTGCGGTGTGCGCCTTCTGCCGAAAGAGGTCCGGGAGCGGTGCTTAGCTCTGCAGAGCACCGTACCTTCGTCTTTAGCCTCTCTTCTCGTCTACATCTTAGCAAAAAGCTTTTCCACTCTGTCTGGCAAGGAGAAACTGTGCCAGCACAGAAAACATCTCCCATCGTGTTCTAGAAGCTTCACGGAGGTCTGCCGAGTGTTTTTCCAGAAGAGAAAGAGAGTTGTCCAAAACAGCTTGCAATCGAATGTTCAAGTGAATAGAAAAGGCAGGAGAGTGGTCAGGTACTGTTTTCTCTCACTTGGCAAGCTGCGCACACAATCGCAGTGTTGTACAGCTTGTTTCATCACCTTTGCGAAGTTGCCGCTCTCTCCGGCTCCCGGAGACGAAGAAGCTGCTTCTTCGCGCAAAGACGATTGTGCCGCTCACAGTGCTCTGCGGTGTGCGCCTTCTGCCGAAAGACGTCCGGGAGCGGTGCTTAGCTCTGCAGAGCACCGTACCTTCGTCTTTAGCCTCTCTTCTCATCTACATCTTAGCAAAAAGCTTTTCCACTCTGTCTGGCAAGGAGAAACTGTGCCAGCACAAAAAACATCTCCCATCGTGTTCTAGAGGCTGCACGGAGTTCTGCCGAGTGTTTTGCAAGAAGAGAAAGAAAGTTGTCCAAAACAGCTTGCAATCGAATGTTCATGTGAATAGAAAAGGCAGGAGAGTGGTCAGGTACTGTTTTCTCTCAGTTGGCAAGCTGCTCACACAATCGCAGTGTTGTACAGCTTGTTTCATCACCTTTGCGAAGTTGCCGCTCTCTCCGGCTCCCGGAGACGAAGAAGCTGCTTCTTCGCGCAAAGACGATTCTGCCGCTCACTGTGCTCTGCGGTGTGCGCCTTCTGCCGAAAGAAGTCCGGGAGCGATGCTTAGCTCTGCAGAGTAGCATACGTGCGTCTTTAGCCACGCTTCTCGTCTACATCTTAGCAAAAAGCTTTTCCACTCTGTCTGGCAAGGAGAAACTGTGCCAGCACAGAAAACATCTCCCATCGTCTTCTAGAGGCTGCACGGAGGTCTGCCGAGTGTTTTGCAAGAAGAGAAAGAAAGTTGTCCAAAACAGCTTGCAATCGAATGTTCATGTGAATAGAAAAGGCAGGAGAGTGGTCAGGTACTGCTTTCTCTCACTTGGCAAGCTGCGCACACAATCGCAGTGTTGTACAGCTTGTTTCATCACCTTTGCGAAGCTGCAGATATCTCCGGCTGCCGGAGACGAAGAAGCTGCTTCTTCGCGCAAAGACGATTCTGCCGCTCACAGTGCTCTGCGGTGTGCGGCTTCTGCCGAAAGAGGCACGGGAGCGGTGCTTAGCTCTGCAGAGCACCGTACCTTCGTCTTTAGCCTCTCTTCTCGTCTACATCTTAGCAAGAAGCTTTTCAACTCTGTCTGGCAAGGAGAAACTGTGCCAGCACAAAAAACATCTCCCATCGTGTTCTAGAGGCTGCACGGAGGTCTGCCGAGAGTTTTGCAAGAAGAGAAAGAAAGTTGCACAAAACAGCTTACAATCGAATGTTCATGTGAATAGAAAAGGCAGGAGAGTGGTCAGGTACTGTTTTCTCTCAGTTGGCAAGCTGCGCACACAATCGCAGTGTTGTACAGCTTGTTTCATCACCTTTGCCAAGTTGCCGCTCTCTCCGGCCCCCGGAGACGAAGAAGCTGCTTCTTCGCGCAAAGACGATTCTTCCGCTCACAGTGCTCTGCGGTGTGCGCCTTCTGCCGAAAGAGGTCCGGGAGCGGTGCTTAGCTCTGCAGAGCACCGTACCTTCGTCTTTAGCCTCTCTTCTCATCTACATCTTAGCAAAAAGCTTTTCCACTCTGTCTGGCAAGGAGAAACTTTGCCAGCACAGAAAACATCTCCCATCGTGTTCTAGAGGCTGCACGGAGGTCTGCCGAGTGTTCTGCAAGAAGAGAAAGAAAATTTTCCAAAACAGCTTGCAATCGAATGTTCATGTGAATAGAAAAGGCAGGAGAGTGGTCAGGTACTGTTTTCTCTCAGTTGGCAAGCTGCGCACACAATCGCAGCGTTGAACAGCTTGTTTCATCACCTTTGCGAAGCTGCCGCTCTCTCCGGCTGCCGGAGACGAAGAAGCTGCTTCTTCGCGCAAAGACGATTCTGCCGCTCACTGTGCTCTGCGGTGTGCGCCTTCTGCCGAAAGAGGTCCGGGAGCGATGCTTAGCTCTGCAGAGTACCATACGTGCTTCTTTAGCCTCTCTTCTCGTCTACATCTTAGCAAAAAGCTTTTCCACTCTGTCTGGCAAGGAGAAACTGTGCCAGCACAAAAAACATCTCCCATCGTGTTCTAGAGGCTGCACGGAGGTCTGCCGAGTGTTTTGCAAGAAGAGAAAGAAAGTTGTCCAAAACAGCTTCCAATCGAATATTCATGTGAATAGAAAAGGCAGGAGAGTGGTCAGGTACTGTTTTCTCTCAGTTGGCAAGCTGCGCACACAATCGCAGTGTTGTACAGCTTGTTTCATCACCTTTGCGAAGTTGCCGCTCTCTCCGGCTCCCGGAGATGAAGAAGCTGCTTCTTCGCGCAAAGACGATTCTGCCGCTCACAGTGCTCTGCGGTGTGCGCCTTCTGCCCAAAGAGGTCCGGATGCGGTGCTTAGCTCTGCAGAGCACCGTACCTGCTTCTTTAGGCTCTCTTCTCGTCTACATCTTAGCAAAAAGCTTTTCCACTCTGTCTGGCAAGGAGAAACTGTGCCAGCACAAAAAACATCTCCCATCGTGTTCTAGAGGCTGCACGGAGGTCTGCCGAGTGTTTTGCAAGAAGAGAAAGAAAGTTGTTCAAAACAGCTTGCAATCGAATGTTCATGTGAATAGAAAAGGCAGGAGAGTGGTCAGGTACTGTTTTCTCTCAGTTGGCAAGCTGCGCACACAATCGCAGTGTTGTACAGCTTGTTTCATCACCTTTGCGAAGTTGCCGCTCTCTCCGGCTCCCGGAGACGAAGAAGCTGCTTCTTCGCGCAAAGACGATTCTGCCGCTCACAGTGCTCTGCGGTGTGCGCCTTCTGCCGAAAGACGCACGGGAGCGGTGCTTAGCTCTGCAGAGCACCGTACCTTCGTCTTTAGCCTCTCTTCTCGTCTACATCTTAGCAGAAAGCTTTTCCACTCTGTCTGGCAAGGAGAAACTGTGCCTGCACAAAAAACATCTCCCATCGTGTTCTAGAGGCTGCACGGAGGTCTGCCGAGTGTTTTGCAAGAAGAGAAAGAAAGTTGTCCAAAACAGCTTACAATCGAATGTTCATGTGATTACAAAAGGCAGGAGAGTGGTCAGGTACTGTTTTCTCTCAGTTGGCAAGCTGCGCACACAATCGCAGTGTTGTACAGCTTGTTTCATCAGCTTTGCGAAGCTGCCGCTCTCTCCGGCTGCCGGAGACGAAGAAGCTGCTTCTTCGCGCAAAGACGATTCTGCCGCTCACTGTGCTCTGCGGTGTGCGCCTTCTGCCGAAAGAGGCACGGGAGGGGTGCTTAGCTCTGCAGAGCACCGTACCTTCGTCTTTAGCCTCTCTTCTCATCTACATCTTAGCAAAAAGCTTTTCCACTCTGTCTGGCAAGGAGAAACTGTGCCAGCACAGAAAACATCTCCCATCGTGTTCTAGAAGCTTCACGGAGGTCTGCCGAGTGTTTTGCAAGAAGAGAAAGAAAGTTGTCCAAACAGCTTGCAATCGAATGTTCATGTGAATAGAAAAGGCAGGAGAGTGGTCAGGTACTGTTTTCTCTCAGTTGGCAAGCTGCGCACACAATCGCAGTGTTGTACAGCTTGTTTCATCACCTTTGCGAAGTTGCCGCTCTCTCCGGCTCCCGGAGACGAAGAAGCTGCTTCTTCGCGCAAAGACGATTCTGCCGCTCACAGTGCTCTGCGGTGTGCGCCTTCTGCCGAAAGAGGTCCGGGAGCGGTGCTTAGCTCTGCAGAGCACCGTACCTTCGTCTTTAGCCTCTCTTCTCGTCTACATATTAGCAAAAAGCTTTTCCACTCTGTCTGGCAAGGAGAAACTGTGCCTGCACAAAAAACATCTCCCATCGTGTTCTAGAGGCTGCACGGAAGTCTGCCGAGTGTTTTGCAAGAAGAGAAAGAAAGTTGTCCAAAACAGCTTGCAATCGAATGTTCAAGTGAATAGAAAAGGCAGGAGAGTGGTCAGGTACTGTTTTCTCTCAGTTGGCAAGCTGCGCACACAATCGCAGTGTTGTACAGCTTGTTTCATCACCTTTGCGAAGCTGCCGCTCTCTCCGGCTCCCGGAGACGAAGAAGCTGCTTCTTCGCGCAAAGACGATTCTGCCGCTCACTGTGCTCTGCAGTGTGTGTCTTCTTCCGAAAGAGGTCCGGGAGCGGTGCTTAGCTCTGCAGAGCACCGTACCTTCGTCTTTAGCCTCTCTTCTCGTCTACATCTTAGCAAAAAGCTTTTCCACTCTGTCTGGCAAGGAGAAACTGTGCCAGCACAGAAAACATCTCCCATCGTGTTCTAGAGGCTGCACGGAGGTCTGCCGAGTGTTTTGCAAGAAGAGAAAGAAAGTTGTCCAAAACAGCTTGCAATCGAATGTTCATATGAATAGAAAAGGCAGGAGAGTGGTCAGGTACTGTTTTCTCTCAGTTGGCAAGCTGCGCACACAATCGCAGTGTTGTACAGTTTGTTTCATCACCTTTGCGAAGTTGCCGCTCTCTCCGGCTCCCGGAGACGAAGAAGCTGCTTCTTCGCGCAAAGACGATTGTGCCGCTCACAGTGCTCTGCGGTGTGCGCCTTCTGCCGAAAGAGGTCCGGGAGCGGTGCTTAGCTCTGCAGAGCACCGTACCTTCGTCTTTAGCCTCTCTTCTCATCTACATCTTAGCAAAAAGCTTTTCCACTCTGTCTGGCAAGGAGAAACTGTGCCAGCACAGAAAACATCTCCCATCGTGTTCTAGAAGCTTCACGGAGGTCTGCCGAGTGTTTTGCAAGAAGAGAAAGAAAGTTGTCCAAACAGCTTGCAATCGAATGTTCATGTGAATAGAAAAGGCAGGAGAGTGGTCAGGTACTGTTTTCTCTCAGTTGGCAAGCTGCGCACACAATCGCAGTGTTGTACAGCTTGTTTCATCACCTTTGCGAAGTTGCCGCTCTCTCCGGCTCCCGGAAACGAAGAAGCTGCTTCTTCGCGCAAAGACGATTCTGCCGCTCACAGTGCTCTGCGGTGTGCGCCTTCTGCCGAAAGACGTCCGGGAGCGGTGCTTAGCTCTGCAGAGCACCGTACCTTCGTCTTTAGCCTCTCTTCTCGTCTACATCTTAGCAAAAAGCTTTTCCACTCTGTCTGGCAAGGAGAAACTGTGCCTGCACAAAAAACATCTCCCATCGTGTTCTAGAGGCTGCACGGAGGTCTGCCGAGTGTTTTGCAAGAAGAGAAAGAAAGTTGTCCAAAACAGCTTGCAATCGAATGTTCAAGTGAATACAAAAGGCAGGAGAGTGGTCAGGTACTGTTTTCTCTCAGTTGGCAAGCTGCGCACACAATCGCAGTGTTGTACAGCTTGTTTCATCACCTTTGCGAAGCTGCCGCTCTCTCCGGCTCCCGGAGACGAAGAAGCTGCTTCTTCGCGCAAAGACGATTCTGCCGCTCACTGTGCTCTGCAGTGTGTGTCTTCTTCCGAAAGAGGTCCGGGAGCGGTGCTTAGCTCTGCAGAGCACCGTACCTTCGTCTTTAGCCTCTCTTCTCATCTACATCTTAGCAAAAAGCTTTTCCACTCTGTCTGGCAAGGAGAAACTGTGCCAGCACAGAAAACATCTCCCATCGTCTTCTAGAGGCTGCACGGAGGTCTGCCGAGTGTTTTGCAAGAAGAGAAAGAAAGTTGTCCAAAACAGCTTGCAATCGAATGTTCATATGAATAGAAAAGGCAGGAGAGTGGTCAGGTACTGTTTTCTCTCAGTTGGCAAGCTGCGCACACAATCGCAGTGTTGTACAGCTTGTTTCATCACCTTTGCGAAGTTGCCGCTCTCTCCGGCTCCCGGAGACGAAGAAGCTGCTTCTTCGCGCAAAGACGATTCTGCCGCTCACAGTGCTCTGCGGTGTGCGCCTTCTGCCGAAAGAGGTCCGGGAGCGGTGCTTAGCTCTGCAGAGCACCGTACCTTCGTCTTTAGCCTCTCTTCTCATCTACATCTTAGCAAAAAGCTTTTCCACTCTGTCTGGCAAGGAGAAACTGTGCCAGCACAGAAAACATCTCCCATCGTGTTCTAGAGGCTGCACGGAGGTCTGCCGAGTGTTTTGCAAGAAGAGAAAGAAAGTTGTCCAAAACAGCTTGCAATCGAATGTTCATGTGAATAGAAAAGGCAGGAGAGTGGTCAGGTACTGTTTTCTCTCAGTTGGCAAGCTGCGCACACAATCGCAGTGTTGTACAGCTTGTTTCATCACCTTTGCCAAGTTGCCGCTCTCTCCGGCTCCCTGAGACGAAGAAGCTGCTTCTTCGCGCAAAGACGATTCTGCCGCTCACTGTGCTCTGCGGTGTGCGCCTTCTGCCGAAAGAAGTCCGGGAGCGATGCTTAGCTCTGCAGAGTAGCATACGTGCGTCTTTAGCCACGCTTCTCGTCTACATCTTAGCAAAAAGCTTTTCCACTCTGTCTGGCAAGGAGAAACTGTGCCAGCACAGAAAACATCTCCCATCGTCTTCTAGAGGCTGCACGGAGGTCTGCCGAGTGTTTTGCAAGAAGAGAAAGAAAGTTGTCCAAAACAGCTTGCAATCGAATGTTCATGTGAATAGAAAAGGCAGGAGAGTGGTCAGGTACTGCTTTCTCTCACTTGGCAAGCTGCGCACACAATCGCAGTGTTGTACAGCTTGTTTCATCACCTTTGCGAAGCTGCAGATATCTCCGGCTGCCGGAGACGAAGAAGCTGCTTCTTCGCGCAAAGACGATTCTGCCGCTCACAGTGCTCTGCGGTGTGCGGCTTCTGCCGAAAGAGGCACGGGAGCGGTGCTTAGCTCTGCAGAGCACCGTACCTTCGTCTTTAGCCTCTCTTCTCGTCTACATCTTAGCAAGAAGCTTTTCCACTCTGTCTGGCAAGGAGAAACTGTGCCAGCTCAAAAAACATCTCCCATCGTGTTCTAGAGGCTGCACGGAGGTCTGCCGAGAGTTTTGCAAGAAGAGAAAGAAAGTTGCACAAAACAGCTTACAATCGAATGTTCATGTGAATAGAAAAGGCAGGAGAGTGGTCAGGTACTGTTTTCTCTCAGTTGGCAAGCTGCGCACACAATCGCAGTGTTGTACAGCTTGTTTCATCACCTTTGCCAAGTTGCCGCTCTCTCCGGCTCCCTGAGACGAAGAAGCTGCTTCTTCGCGCAAAGACGATTCTGCCGCTCACTGTGCTCTGCGGTGTGCGCCTTCTGCCGAAAGAAGTCCGGGAGCGATGCTTAGCTCTGCAGAGTAGCATACGTGCGTCTTTAGCCACGCTTCTCGTCTACATCTTAGCAAAAAGCTTTTCCACTCTGTCTGGCAAGGAGAAACTGTGCCAGCACAGAAAACATCTCCCATCGTCTTCTAGAGGCTGCACGGAGGTCTGCCGAGTGTTTTGCAAGAAGAGAAAGAAAGTTGTCCAAAACAGCTTGCAATCGAATGTTCATGTGAATAGAAAAGGCAGGAGAGTGGTCAGGTACTGTTTTCTCTCACTTGGCAAGCTGCGCACACAATCGCAGTGTTGTACAGCTTGTTTCATCACCTTTGCGAAGCTGCAGATATCTCCGGCTGCCGGAGACGAAGAAGCTGCTTCTTCGCGCAAAGACGATTCTGCCGCTCACAGTGCTCTGCGGTGTGCGGCTTCTGCCGAAAGAGGCACGGGAGCGGTGCTTAGCTCTGCAGAGCACCGTACCTTCGTCTTTAGCCTCTCTTCTCGTCTACATCTTAGCAAGAAGCTTTTCCACTCTGTCTGGCAAGGAGAAACTGTGCCAGCTCAAAAAACATCTCCCATCGTGTTCTAGAGGCTGCACGGAGGTCTGCCGAGAGTTTTGCAAGAAGAGAAAGAAAGTTGCACAAAACAGCTTACAATCGAATGTTCATGTGAATAGAAAAGGCAGGAGAGTGGTCAGGTACTGTTTTCTCTCAGTTGGCAAGCTGCGCACACAATCGCAGTGTTGTACAGCTTGTTTCATCACCTTTGCCAAGTTGCCGCTCTCTCCGGCCCCCGGAGACGAAGAAGCTGCTTCTTCGCGCAAAGACGATTCTTCCGCTCACAGTGCTCTGCGGTGTGCGCCTTCTGCCGAAAGAGGTCCGGGAGCGGTGCTTAGCTCTGCAGAGCACCGTACCTTCGTCTTTAGCCTCTCTTCTCATCTACATCTTAGCAAAAAGCTTTTCCACTCTGTCTGGCAAGGAGAAACTTTGCCAGCACAGAAAACATCTCCCATCGTGTTCTAGAGGCTGCACGGAGGTCTGCCGAGTGTTTTGCAAGAAGAGAAAGAAAGTTGTCCAAAACAGCTTGCAATCGAATGTTCATGTGAATAGAAAAGGCAGGAGAGTGGTCAGGTACTGTTTTCTCTCAGTTGGCAAGCTGCGCACACAATCGCAGTGTTGTACAGCTTGTTTCATCACCTTTGCGAAGTTGCCGCTCTCTCCGGCTGCCGGAGACGAAGAAGCTGCTTCTTCGCGCAAAGACGATTCTGCCACTCACAGTGCTCTGCGGTGTGCGCCTTCTGCCGAAAGACGTCCGGGAGCGGTGCTTAGGTCTGCAGAGCACCGTACCTTCGTCTTTAGCCTCTCTTCTCGTCTACATCTTAGCAAAAAGCTTTTCCACTCTGTCTGGCAAGGACAAACTTTGCCAGCACAGAAAACATCTCCCATGGTCTTCTAGAGGCTGCACGGAGGTCTGCCGAGTGTTTTGCAAGAAGAGAAAGAAAGTTGTCCAAAACAGCTTGCAATCGAATGTTCATGTGAATAGAAAAGGCAGGAGAGTGGTCAGGTACTGTTTTCTCTCAGTTGGCAAGCTGCGCACACAATCGCAGTGTTGTACAGCTTGTTTCATCACCTTTGCGAAGTTGCCGCTCTCTCCGGCTCCCGGAGACGAAGAAGCTGCTTCTTCGCGCAAAGACGATTCTGCCGCTCACAGTGCTCTGCGGTGTGCGCCTTCTGCCGAAAGATGTCCGGGAGCGGTGCTTAGCTCTGCAGAGCACCGTACCTTCGTCTTTAGCCTCTCTTCTCGTCTACATCTTAGCAAAAAGCTTTTCCACTCTGTCTGGCAAGGAGAAACTGTGCCTGCACAAAAAACATCTCCCATCGTGTTCTAGAGGCTGCACGGAGGTCTGCCGAGTGTTTTGCAAGAAGAGAAAGAAAGTTGTCCAAAACAGCTTGCAATCGAATGTTCATGTGAATAGAAAAGGCAGGAGAGTGGTCAGGTACTGTTTTCTCTCAGTTGGCAAGCTGCGCACACAATCGCAGTGTTGTACAGCTTGTTTCATCACCTTTGCGAAGCTGCCGCTCTCTCCGGCTCCCGGAGACGAAGAAGCTGCTTCTTCGCGCAAAGACGATTCTGCCGCTCACTGTGCTCTGCAGTGTGTGTCTTCTTCCGAAAGAGGTCCGGGAGCGGTGCTTAGCTCTGCAGAGCACCGTACCTTCGTCTTTAGCCTCTCTTCTCGTCTACATCTTAGCAAGAAGCTTTTCCACTCTGTCTGGCAAGGAGAAACTGTGCCAGCACAGAAAACATCTCCCATCGTGTTCTAGAGGCTGCACGCAGGTCTGCCGAGTGTTTTGCAAGAAGAGAAAGAAAGTTGTCCAAAACAGCTTGCAATCGAATGTTCATGTGAATAGAAAAGGCAGGAGAGTGGTCAGGTACTGTTTTCTCTCAGTTGGCAAGCTGCGCACACAATCGCAGTGTTGTACAGCTTGTTTCATCACCTTTGCGAAGCTGCAGCTCTCTCCGGCTGCCGGAGACGAAGAAGCTGCTTCTTCGCGCAAAGACGATTCTGCCGCTCACAGTGCTCTGCGGTGTGCGCCTTCTGCCGAAAGACGCCCGGGAGCGGTGCTTAGCTCTGCAGAGCACCGTACCTTCGTCTTTAGCCTCTCTTCTCGTCTACATCTTAGCAAAAAGCTTTTCCACTCTGTCTGGCAAGGAGAAACTTTGCCAGCACAGAAAACATCTCCCATCGTGTTCTAGAAGCTGCACGGAGGTCTGCCGAGTGTTTTGCAAGAAGAGAAAGAAAGTTGTCCAAAACAGCTTGCAATCGAATGTTCATATGAATAGAAAAGGCAGGAGAGTGGTCAGGTACTGTTTTCTCTCAGTTGGCAAGCTGCGCACACAATCGCAGTGTTGTACAGCTTGTTTCATCACCTTTGCGAAGTTGCCGCTCTCTCCGGCTCCCGGAGACGAAGAAGCTGCTTCTTCGCGCAAAGACGATTCTGCCGCTCACAGTGCTCTGCGGTGTGCGCCTTCTGCCGAAAGAGGTCCGGGAGCGGTGCTTAGCTCTGCAGAGCACCGTACCTTCGTCTTTAGCCTCTCTTCTCATCTACATCTTAGCAAAAAGCTTTTCAACTCTGTCTGGCAAGGAGAAACTGTGCCAGCACAGAAAACATCTCCCATCGTGTTCTAGAGGCTGCACGGAGGTCTGCCGAGTGTTTTGCAAGAAGAGAAAGAAAGTTGTCCAAAACAGCTTGCAATCGAATGTTCATGTGAATAGAAAAGGCAGGAGAGTGGTCAGGTACTGTTTTCTCTCAGTTGGCAAGCTGCGCACACAATCGCAGTGTTGTACAGCTTGTTTCATCACCTTTGCCAAGTTGCCGCTCTCTCCGGCTCCCTGAGACGAAGAAGCTGCTTCTTCGCGCAAAGACGATTCTGCCGCTCACTGTGCTCTGCGGTGTGCGCCTTCTGCCGAAAGAAGTCCGGGAGCGATGCTTAGCTCTGCAGAGTAGCATACGTGCGTCTTTAGCCACGCTTCTCGTCTACATCTTAGCAAAAAGCTTTTCCACTCTGTCTGGCAAGGAGAAACTGTGCCAGCACAGAAAACATCTCCCATCGTCTTCTAGAGGCTGCACGGAGGTCTGCCGAGTGTTTTGCAAGAAGAGAAAGAAAGTTGTCCAAAACAGCTTGCAATCGAATGTTCATGTGAATAGAAAAGGCAGGAGAGTGGTCAGGTACTGCTTTCTCTCACTTGGCAAGCTGCGCACACAATCGCAGTGTTGTACAGCTTGTTTCATCACCTTTGCGAAGCTGCAGATATCTCCGGCTGCCGGAGACGAAGAAGCTGCTTCTTCGCGCAAAGACGATTCTGCCGCTCACAGTGCTCTGCGGTGTGCGGCTTCTGCCGAAAGAGGCACGGGAGCGGTGCTTAGCTCTGCAGAGCACCGTACCTTCGTCTTTAGCCTCTCTTCTCGTCTACATCTTAGCAAGAAGCTTTTCCACTCTGTCTGGCAAGGAGAAACTGTGCCAGCTCAAAAAACATCTCCCATCGTGTTCTAGAGGCTGCACGGAGGTCTGCCGAGAGTTTTGCAAGAAGAGAAAGAAAGTTGCACAAAACAGCTTACAATCGAATGTTCATGTGAATAGAAAAGGCAGGAGAGTGGTCAGGTACTGTTTTCTCTCAGTTGGCAAGCTGCGCACACAATCGCAGTGTTGTACAGCTTGTTTCATCACCTTTGCCAAGTTGCCGCTCTCTCCGGCTCCCTGAGACGAAGAAGCTGCTTCTTCGCGCAAAGACGATTCTGCCGCTCACTGTGCTCTGCGGTGTGCGCCTTCTGCCGAAAGAAGTCCGGGAGCGATGCTTAGCTCTGCAGAGTAGCATACGTGCGTCTTTAGCCACGCTTCTCGTCTACATCTTAGCAAAAAGCTTTTCCACTCTGTCTGGCAAGGAGAAACTGTGCCAGCACAGAAAACATCTCCCATCGTCTTCTAGAGGCTGCACGGAGGTCTGCCGAGTGTTTTGCAAGAAGAGAAAGAAAGTTGTCCAAAACAGCTTGCAATCGAATGTTCATGTGAATAGAAAAGGCAGGAGAGTGGTCAGGTACTGTTTTCTCTCACTTGGCAAGCTGCGCACACAATCGCAGTGTTGTACAGCTTGTTTCATCACCTTTGCGAAGCTGCAGATATCTCCGGCTGCCGGAGACGAAGAAGCTGCTTCTTCGCGCAAAGACGATTCTGCCGCTCACAGTGCTCTGCGGTGTGCGGCTTCTGCCGAAAGAGGCACGGGAGCGGTGCTTAGCTCTGCAGAGCACCGTACCTTCGTCTTTAGCCTCTCTTCTCGTCTACATCTTAGCAAGAAGCTTTTCCACTCTGTCTGGCAAGGAGAAACTGTGCCAGCTCAAAAAACATCTCCCATCGTGTTCTAGAGGCTGCACGGAGGTCTGCCGAGAGTTTTGCAAGAAGAGAAAGAAAGTTGCACAAAACAGCTTACAATCGAATGTTCATGTGAATAGAAAAGGCAGGAGAGTGGTCAGGTACTGTTTTCTCTCAGTTGGCAAGCTGCGCACACAATCGCAGTGTTGTACAGCTTGTTTCATCACCTTTGCCAAGTTGCCGCTCTCTCCGGCCCCCGGAGACGAAGAAGCTGCTTCTTCGCGCAAAGACGATTCTTCCGCTCACAGTGCTCTGCGGTGTGCGCCTTCTGCCGAAAGAGGTCCGGGAGCGGTGCTTAGCTCTGCAGAGCACCGTACCTTCGTCTTTAGCCTCTCTTCTCATCTACATCTTAGCAAAAAGCTTTTCCACTCTGTCTGGCAAGGAGAAACTTTGCCAGCACAGAAAACATCTCCCATCGTGTTCTAGAGGCTGCACGGAGGTCTGCCGAGTGTTTTGCAAGAAGAGAAAGAAAGTTGTCCAAAACAGCTTGCAATCGAATGTTCATGTGAATAGAAAAGGCAGGAGAGTGGTCAGGTACTGTTTTCTCTCAGTTGGCAAGCTGCGCACACAATCGCAGTGTTGTACAGCTTGTTTCATCACCTTTGCGAAGTTGCCGCTCTCTCCGGCTGCCGGAGACGAAGAAGCTGCTTCTTCGCGCAAAGACGATTCTGCCACTCACAGTGCTCTGCGGTGTGCGCCTTCTGCCGAAAGACGTCCGGGAGCGGTGCTTAGGTCTGCAGAGCACCGTACCTTCGTCTTTAGCCTCTCTTCTCGTCTACATCTTAGCAAAAAGCTTTTCCACTCTGTCTGGCAAGGACAAACTTTGCCAGCACAGAAAACATCTCCCATGGTCTTCTAGAGGCTGCACGGAGGTCTGCCGAGTGTTTTGCAAGAAGAGAAAGAAAGTTGTCCAAAACAGCTTGCAATCGAATGTTCATGTGAATAGAAAAGGCAGGAGAGTGGTCAGGTACTGTTTTCTCTCAGTTGGCAAGCTGCGCACACAATCGCAGTGTTGTACAGCTTGTTTCATCACCTTTGCGAAGTTGCCGCTCTCTCCGGCTCCCGGAGACGAAGAAGCTGCTTCTTCGCGCAAAGACGATTCTGCCGCTCACAGTGCTCTGCGGTGTGCGCCTTCTGCCGAAAGATGTCCGGGAGCGGTGCTTAGCTCTGCAGAGCACCGTACCTTCGTCTTTAGCCTCTCTTCTCGTCTACATCTTAGCAAAAAGCTTTTCCACTCTGTCTGGCAAGGAGAAACTGTGCCTGCACAAAAAACATCTCCCATCGTGTTCTAGAGGCTGCACGGAGGTCTGCCGAGTGTTTTGCAAGAAGAGAAAGAAAGTTGTCCAAAACAGCTTGCAATCGAATGTTCATGTGAATAGAAAAGGCAGGAGAGTGGTCAGGTACTGTTTTCTCTCAGTTGGCAAGCTGCGCACACAATCGCAGTGTTGTACAGCTTGTTTCATCACCTTTGCGAAGCTGCCGCTCTCTCCGGCTCCCGGAGACGAAGAAGCTGCTTCTTCGCGCAAAGACGATTCTGCCGCTCACTGTGCTCTGCAGTGTGTGTCTTCTTCCGAAAGAGGTCCGGGAGCGGTGCTTAGCTCTGCAGAGCACCGTACCTTCGTCTTTAGCCTCTCTTCTCGTCTACATCTTAGCAAGAAGCTTTTCCACTCTGTCTGGCAAGGAGAAACTGTGCCAGCACAGAAAACATCTCCCATCGTGTTCTAGAGGCTGCACGCAGGTCTGCCGAGTGTTTTGCAAGAAGAGAAAGAAAGTTGTCCAAAACAGCTTGCAATCGAATGTTCATGTGAATAGAAAAGGCAGGAGAGTGGTCAGGTACTGTTTTCTCTCAGTTGGCAAGCTGCGCACACAATCGCAGTGTTGTACAGCTTGTTTCATCACCTTTGCGAAGCTGCAGCTCTCTCCGGCTGCCGGAGACGAAGAAGCTGCTTCTTCGCGCAAAGACGATTCTGCCGCTCACAGTGCTCTGCGGTGTGCGCCTTCTGCCGAAAGACGCCCGGGAGCGGTGCTTAGCTCTGCAGAGCACCGTACCTTCGTCTTTAGCCTCTCTTCTCGTCTACATCTTAGCAAAAAGCTTTTCCACTCTGTCTGGCAAGGAGAAACTTTGCCAGCACAGAAAACATCTCCCATCGTGTTCTAGAAGCTGCACGGAGGTCTGCCGAGTGTTTTGCAAGAAGAGAAAGAAAGTTGTCCAAAACAGCTTGCAATCGAATGTTCATGTGAATAGTAAAGGCAGGAGAGTGGTCAGGTACTGTTTTCTCTCAGTTGGCAAGCTGCGCACACAATCGCAGTGTTGTACAGCTTGTTTCATCACCTTTGCGAAGTTGCCGCTCTCTCCGGCTCCCGGAGACGAAGAAGCTGCTTCTTCGCGCAAAGACGATTCTGCCGCTCACAGTGCTCTGCGGTGTGCGCCTTCTGCCGAAAGACGTCCGGGAGCGGTGCTTAGCTCTGCAGAGCACCGTACCTTCGTCTTTAGCCTCTCTTCTCGTCTACATCTTAGCAAAAAGCTTTTCCACTCTGTCTGGCAAGGAGAAACTGTGCCAGCACAGAAAACATCTCCCATCGTGTTCCAGAAGCTTCACGGAGGTCTGCCGAGTGTTTTGTAAGAAGAGAAGGAAAGTTGTCCAAAACAGCTTGCAATCGAATGTTCATGTGAATAGAAAAGGCAGGAGAGTGGTCAGGTACTGTTTTCTCTCAGTTGGCAAGCTGCGCACACAATCGCAGTGTTGTACAGCTTGTTTCATCACCTTTGCCAAGTTGCCGCTCTCTCCGGCTCCCGGAGACGAAGAAGCTGCTTCTTCGCGCAAAGACGATTGTGCCGCTCACAGTGCTCTGCGGTGTGCGCCTTCTGCCGAAAGACGTCCGGGAGCGGTGCTTAGCTCTGCAGAGCACCGTACCTTCGTCTTTAGCCTCTCTTCTCATCTACATCTTAGCAAAAAGCTTTTCCACTCTGTCTGGCAAGGCGAAACTGTGCCAGCACAAAAAACATCTCCCATCGTGTTCTAGAGGCTGCACGGAGTTCTGCCGAGTGTTTTGCAAGAAGAGAAAGAAAGTTGTCCAAAACAGCTTGCAATCGAATGTTCATGTGAATAGAAAAGGCAGGAGAGTGGTCAGGTACTGTTTTCTCTCACTTGGCAAGCTGCGCACACAATCGCAGTGTTGTACAGCTTGTTTCATCACCTTTGCAAAGTTGCCGCTCTCTCCGGCTCCCGGAGACGAAGAAGCAGATTCTTCGCGCAAAGACGATTCTGCCGCTCACTGTGCTCTGCGGTGTGCGCCTTCTGCCGAAAGAAGTCCGGGAGCGATGCTTAGCTCTGCAGAGTACCATACGTGCTTCTTTAGCCACGCTTCTCGTCTACATCTTAGCAAAAACCTTTTCCACTCTGTCTGGCAAGGAGAAACTGTGCCAGCACAGAAAACATCTCCCATCGTCTTCTAGAGGCTGCACGGAGGTCTGCCGAGTGTTTTGCAAGAAGAGAAAGAAAGTTGTCCAAAACAGCTTGCAATCGAATGTTCATGTGAATAGAAAAGGCAGGAGAGTGGTCAGGTACTGCTTTCTCTCACTTGGCAAGCTGCGCACACAATCGCAGTGTTGTACAGCTTGTTTCATCACCTTTGCGAAGCTGCAGCTATCTCCGGCTGCCGGAGACGAAGAAGCTGCTTCTTCGCGCAAAGACGATTCTGCCGCTCACAGTGCTCTGCGGTGTGCGGCTTCTGCCGAAAGAGGCACGGGAGCGGTGCTTAGCTCTGCAGAGCACCGTACCTTCGTCTTTAGCCTCTCTTCTCGTCTACATCTTAGCAAGAAGCTTTTCCACTCTGTCTGGCAAGGAGAAACTGTGCCAGCACAAAAAACATCTCCCATCGTGTTCTAGAGGCTGCACGGAGGTCTGCCGAGAGTTTTGCAAGAAGAGAAAGAAAGTTGCCCAAAACAGCTTACAATCGAATGTTCATGTGAATAGAAAAGGCAGGAGAGTGGTCAGGTACTGTTTTCTCTCCGTTGGCAAGCTGCGCACACAATCGCAGTGTTGTACAGCTTGTTTCATCACCTTTGCCAAGTTGCCGCTCTCTCCGGCCCCCGGAGACGAAGAAGCTGCTTCTTCGCGCAAAGACGATTCTTCCGCTCACAGTGCTCTGCGGTGTGCGCCTTCTGCCGAAAGAGGTCCGGGAGCGGTGCTTAGCTCTGCAGAGCACCGTACCTTCGTCTTTAGCCTCTCTTCTCATCTACATCTTAGCAAAAAGCTTTTCCACTCTGTCTGGCAAGGAGAAACTTTGCCAGCACAGAAAACATCTCCCATCGTGTTCTAGAGGCTGCACGGAGGTCTGCCGAGTGTTTTGCAAGAAGAGAAAGAAAGTTGTCCAAAACAGCTTGCAATCGAATGTTCATGTGAATAGAAAAGGCAGGAGAGTGGTCAGGTACTGTTTTCTCTCAGTTGGCAAGCTGCGCACACAATCGCAGTGTTGTACAGCTTGTTTCATCACCTTTGCGAAGTTGCCGCTCTCTCCGGCTGCCGGAGACGAAGAAGCTGCTTCTTCGCGCAAAGACGATTCTGCCACTCACAGTGCTCTGCGGTGTGCGCCTTCTGCCGAAAGACGTCCGGGAGCGGTGCTTAGGTCTGCAGAGCACCGTACCTTCGTCTTTAGCCTCTCTTCTCGTCTACATCTTAGCAAAAAGCTTTTCCACTCTGTCTGGCAAGGACAAACTTTGCCAGCACAGAAAACATCTCCCATGGTCTTCTAGAGGCTGCACGGAGGTCTGCCGAGTGTTTTGCAAGAAGAGAAAGAAAGTTGTCCAAAACAGCTTGCAATCGAATGTTCATGTGAATAGAAAAGGCAGGAGAGTGGTCAGGTACTGTTTTCTCTCAGTTGGCAAGCTGCGCACACAATCGCAGTGTTGTACAGCTTGTTTCATCACCTTTGCGAAGTTGCCGCTCTCTCCGGCTCCCGGAGACGAAGAAGCTGCTTCTTCGCGCAAAGACGATTCTGCCGCTCACAGTGCTCTGCGGTGTGCGCCTTCTGCCGAAAGATGTCCGGGAGCGGTGCTTAGCTCTGCAGAGCACCGTACCTTCGTCTTTAGCCTCTCTTCTCGTCTACATCTTAGCAAAAAGCTTTTCCACTCTGTCTGGCAAGGAGAAACTGTGCCTGCACAAAAAACATCTCCCATCGTGTTCTAGAGGCTGCACGGAGGTCTGCCGAGTGTTTTGCAAGAAGAGAAAGAAAGTTGTCCAAAACAGCTTGCAATCGAATGTTCATGTGAATAGAAAAGGCAGGAGAGTGGTCAGGTACTGTTTTCTCTCAGTTGGCAAGCTGCGCACACAATCGCAGTGTTGTACAGCTTGTTTCATCACCTTTGCGAAGCTGCCGCTCTCTCCGGCTCCCGGAGACGAAGAAGCTGCTTCTTCGCGCAAAGACGATTCTGCCGCTCACTGTGCTCTGCAGTGTGTGTCTTCTTCCGAAAGAGGTCCGGGAGCGGTGCTTAGCTCTGCAGAGCACCGTACCTTCGTCTTTAGCCTCTCTTCTCGTCTACATCTTAGCAAGAAGCTTTTCCACTCTGTCTGGCAAGGAGAAACTGTGCCAGCACAGAAAACATCTCCCATCGTGTTCTAGAGGCTGCACGCAGGTCTGCCGAGTGTTTTGCAAGAAGAGAAAGAAAGTTGTCCAAAACAGCTTGCAATCGAATGTTCATGTGAATAGAAAAGGCAGGAGAGTGGTCAGGTACTGTTTTCTCTCACTTGGCAAGCTGCGCACACAATCGCAGTGTTGTACAGCTTGTTTCATCACCTTTGCGAAGCTGCAGCTCTCTCCGGCTGCCGGAGACGAAGAAGCTGCTTCTTCGCGCAAAGACGATTCTGCCGCTCACAGTGCTCTGCGGTGTGCGCCTTCTGCCGAAAGACGCCCGGGAGCGGTGCTTAGCTCTGCAGAGCACCGTACCTTCGTCTTTAGCCTCTCTTCTCGTCTACATCTTAGCAAAAAGCTTTTCCACTCTGTCTGGCAAGGAGAAACTTTGCCAGCACAGAAAACATCTCCCATCGTGTTCTAGAAGCTGCACGGAGGTCTGCCGAGTGTTTTGCAAGAAGAGAAAGAAAGTTGTCCAAAACAGCTTGCAATCGAATGTTCATGTGAATAGTAAAGGCAGGAGAGTGGTCAGGTACTGTTTTCTCTCAGTTGGCAAGCTGCGCACACAATCGCAGTGTTGTACAGCTTGTTTCATCACCTTTGCGAAGTTGCCGCTCTCTCCGGCTCCCGGAGACTAAGAAGCTGCTTCTTCGCGCAAAGACGATTCTGCCGCTCACAGTGCTCTGCGGTGTGCGCCTTCTGCCGAAAGAGGTCCGGGAGCGGTGCTTAGCTCTGCAGAGCACCGTACCTTCGTCTTTAGCCTCTCTTCTCATCTACATCTTAGCAAAAAGCTTTTCCACTCTGTCTGGCAAGGAGAAACTGTGCCAGCACAGAAAACATCTCCCATCGTGTTCTAGAGGCTGCACGGAGGTCTGCCGAGTGTTTTGCAAGAAGAGAAAGAAAGTTGTCCAAAACAGCTTGCAATCGAATGTTCATGTGAATAAAAAAGGCAGGAGAGTGGTCAGGTACTGTTTTCTCTCAGTTGGCAAGCTGCGCACACAATCGCAGTGTTGTACAGCTTGTTTCATCACCTTTGCGAAGTTGCCGCTCTCTCCGGCTCCCGGAGACGAAGAAGCTGCTTCTTCGCGCAAAGACGATTCTGCCGCTCACAGTGCTCTGCGGTGTGCGCCTTCTGCCGAAAGACGTCCGGGAGCGGTGCTTAGCTCTGCAGAGCACCGTACCTTCGTCTTTAGCCTCTCTTCTCGTCTAC
The DNA here is from genome assembly GCF_028551555.1 of Melozone crissalis. Classification (NCBI taxonomy): domain Eukaryota; kingdom Metazoa; phylum Chordata; class Aves; order Passeriformes; family Passerellidae; genus Melozone; species Melozone crissalis. The sequence goes on along the minus strand of NW_026536084.1, from coordinate 90,681 downwards.
ATCTTAGCAAAAAGCTTTTCCACTCTGTCTGGCAAGGAGAAACTGTGCCAGCACAGAAAACATCTCCCATCGTGTTCCAGAAGCTTCACGGAGGTCTGCCGAGTGTTTTGTAAGAAGAGAAGGAAAGTTGTCCAAAACAGCTTGCAATCGAATGTTCATGTGAATAGAAAAGGCAGGAGAGTGGTCAGGTACTGTTTTCTCTCAGTTGGCAAGCTGCGCACACAATCGCAGTGTTGTACAGCTTGTTTCATCACCTTTGCCAAGTTGCCGCTCTCTCCGGCTCCCGGAGACGAAGAAGCTGCTTCTTCGCGCAAAGACGATTGTGCCGCTCACAGTGCTCTGCGGTGTGCGCCTTCTGCCGAAAGACGTCCGGGAGCGGTGCTTAGCTCTGCAGAGCACCGTACCTTCGTCTTTAGCCTCTCTTCTCATCTACATCTTAGCAAAAAGCTTTTCCACTCTGTCTGGCAAGGCGAAACTGTGCCAGCACAAAAAACATCTCCCATCGTGTTCTAGAGGCTGCACGGAGTTCTGCCGAGTGTTTTGCAAGAAGAGAAAGAAAGTTGTCCAAAACAGCTTGCAATCGAATGTTCATGTGAATAGAAAAGGCAGGAGAGTGGTCAGGTACTGTTTTCTCTCACTTGGCAAGCTGCGCACACAATCGCAGTGTTGTACAGCTTGTTTCATCACCTTTGCAAAGTTGCCGCTCTCTCCGGCTCCCGGAGACGAAGAAGCAGATTCTTCGCGCAAAGACGATTCTGCCGCTCACTGTGCTCTGCGGTGTGCGCCTTCTGCCGAAAGAAGTCCGGGAGCGATGCTTAGCTCTGCAGAGTACCATACGTGCTTCTTTAGCCACGCTTCTCGTCTACATCTTAGCAAAAACCTTTTCCACTCTGTCTGGCAAGGAGAAACTGTGCCAGCACAGAAAACATCTCCCATCGTCTTCTAGAGGCTGCACGGAGGTCTGCCGAGTGTTTTGCAAGAAGAGAAAGAAAGTTGTCCAAAACAGCTTGCAATCGAATGTTCATGTGAATAGAAAAGGCAGGAGAGTGGTCAGGTACTGCTTTCTCTCACTTGGCAAGCTGCGCACACAATCGCAGTGTTGTACAGCTTGTTTCATCACCTTTGCGAAGCTGCAGCTATCTCCGGCTGCCGGAGACGAAGAAGCTGCTTCTTCGCGCAAAGACGATTCTGCCGCTCACAGTGCTCTGCGGTGTGCGGCTTCTGCCGAAAGAGGCACGGGAGCGGTGCTTAGCTCTGCAGAGCACCGTACCTTCGTCTTTAGCCTCTCTTCTCGTCTACATCTTAGCAAGAAGCTTTTCCACTCTGTCTGGCAAGGAGAAACTGTGCCAGCACAAAAAACATCTCCCATCGTGTTCTAGAGGCTGCACGGAGGTCTGCCGAGAGTTTTGCAAGAAGAGAAAGAAAGTTGCCCAAAACAGCTTACAATCGAATGTTCATGTGAATAGAAAAGGCAGGAGAGTGGTCAGGTACTGTTTTCTCTCCGTTGGCAAGCTGCGCACACAATCGCAGTGTTGTACAGCTTGTTTCATCACCTTTGCCAAGTTGCCGCTCTCTCCGGCCCCCGGAGACGAAGAAGCTGCTTCTTCGCGCAAAGACGATTCTTCCGCTCACAGTGCTCTGCGGTGTGCGCCTTCTGCCGAAAGAGGTCCGGGAGCGGTGCTTAGCTCTGCAGAGCACCGTACCTTCGTCTTTAGCCTCTCTTCTCATCTACATCTTAGCAAAAAGCTTTTCCACTCTGTCTGGCAAGGAGAAACTTTGCCAGCACAGAAAACATCTCCCATCGTGTTCTAGAGGCTGCACGGAGGTCTGCCGAGTGTTTTGCAAGAAGAGAAAGAAAGTTGTCCAAAACAGCTTGCAATCGAATGTTCATGTGAATAGAAAAGGCAGGAGAGTGGTCAGGTACTGTTTTCTCTCAGTTGGCAAGCTGCGCACACAATCGCAGTGTTGTACAGCTTGTTTCATCACCTTTGCGAAGTTGCCGCTCTCTCCGGCTGCCGGAGACGAAGAAGCTGCTTCTTCGCGCAAAGACGATTCTGCCACTCACAGTGCTCTGCGGTGTGCGCCTTCTGCCGAAAGACGTCCGGGAGCGGTGCTTAGGTCTGCAGAGCACCGTACCTTCGTCTTTAGCCTCTCTTCTCGTCTACATCTTAGCAAAAAGCTTTTCCACTCTGTCTGGCAAGGAGAAACTTTGCCAGCACAGAAAACATCTCCCATGGTCTTCTAGAGGCTGCACGGAGGTCTGCCGAGTGTTTTGCAAGAAGAGAAAGAAAGTTGTCCAAAACAGCTTGCAATCGAATGTTCATGTGAATAGAAAAGGCAGGAGAGTGGTCAGGTACTGTTTTCTCTCAGTTGGCAAGCTGCGCACACAATCGCAGTGTTGTACAGCTTGTTTCATCACCTTTGCCAAGTTGCCGCTCTCTCCGGCTCCCGGAGACGAAGAAGCTGCTTCTTCGCGCAAAGACGATTCTGCCGCTCACAGTGCTCTGCGGTGTGCGACTTCTGCCGAAAGGGGTCCGGGAGCGGTGCTTAGCTCTGCAGAGCACCGTACCTTCGTCTTTAGCCTCTCTTCTCGTCTACATCTTAGCAAAAAGCTTTTCCACTCTGTCTGGCAAGGAGAAACTGTGCCAGCACAGAAAACATCTCCCATCGTGTTCTAGAGGCTGCACGGAGGTCTGCCGAGTGTTTTGGAAGAAGAGAAGGAAAGTTGTCCAAAACAGCTTGCAATCGAATGTTCATGTGAATAGAAAAGGCAGGAGAGTGGTCAGGTACTGTTTTCTCTCAGTTGGCAAGCTGCTCACACAATCGCAGTGTTGTACAGCTTGTTTCATCACCTTTGCAAAGTTGCCGCTCTCTCCGGCTCCCGGAGACGAAGAAGCTGCTTCTTCGCGCAAAGACGATTCTGCCGCTCACTGTGCTCTGCGGTGTGCGCCTTCTGCCGAAATAAGTCCGGGAGCGATGCTTAGCTCTGCAGAGTACCATACGTGGTTCTTTAGCCACGCTTCTCGTCTACATCTTAGCAAAAAGCTTTTCCACTCTGTCTGGCAAGGAGAAACTGTGCCAGCACAAAAAACATGTCCCATCGTGTTCTAGAGGCTGCACGGAGGTCTGCCGAGAGTTTTGCAAGAAGAGAAAGAAAGTTGCCCAAAACAGCTTACAATCGAATGTTCATGTGATTACAAAAGGCAGGAGAGTGGTCAGGTACTGTTTTCTCTCAGTTGGCAAGCTGCGCACACAATCGCAGTGTTGTACAGCTTGTTTCATCACCTTTGCGAAGCTGCCGCTCTCTCCGGCTCCCGGAGACGAAGAAGCTGCTTCTTCGCGCAAAGACGATTCTGCCGCTCACAGTGCTCTGCGGTGTGCGCCTTCTGCCGAAAGAGGTCCGGGAGCGGTGCTTAGCTCTGCAGAGCACCGTACCTTCGTCTTTAGCCTCTCTTCTCGTCTACATCTTTGCAAAAAGCTTTTCCACTCTGTCTGGCAAGGAGAAACTGTGCCAGCACAGAAAACATCTCCCATCGTGTTCTAGAAGCTGCACGGAGGTCTGCCGAGTGTTTTGCAAGAAGAGAAAGAAAGTTGTCCAAAACAGCTTGCAATCGAATGTTCATGTGAATAGAAAAGGCAGGAGAGTGGTCAGGTACTGTTTTCTCTCACTTGGCAAGCTGCTCACACAATCGCAGTGTTGTACAGCTTGTTTCATCACCTTTGCCAAGTTGCCGCTCTCTCCGGCTCCCGGAGACGAAGAAGCTGCTTCTTCGCGCAAAGACGATTCTGCCGCTCACAGTGCTCTGCGGTGTGCGCCTTCTGCCGAAAGAGGTCCGGGAGCGGTGCTTAGCTCTGCAGAGCACCGTACCTTCGTCTTTAGCCTCTCTTCTCATCTACATCTTAGCAAAAAGCTTTTCAACACTGTCTGGCAAGGAGAAACTTTGCCAGCACAGAAAACATCTCCCATCGTGTTCTAGAGGCTGCACGGAGGTCTGCCGAGTGTTTTGCAAGAAGAGAAAGAAAGTTGTCCAAAACAGCTTGCAATCGAATGTTCATGTGAATAGAAAAGGCAGGAGAGTGGTCAGGTACTGTTTTCTCTCAGTTGGCAAGCTGCGCACACAATCGCAGTGTTGTACAGCTTGTTTCATCACCTTTGCGAAGTTGCCGCTCTCTCCGGCTCCCGGAGACGAAGAAGCTGCTTCTTCGCGCAAAGACGATTCTGCCGCTCACAGTGCTCTGCGGTGTGCGCCTTCTGCCGAAAGAGGTTCGGGACCGATGCTTAGCTCTGCAGAGTACCATACGTGATTCTTTAGCCTCGCTTCTCGTCTACATTTTAGCTAAAAGCTTTTCCACTCTGTCTGGCAAGGAGAAACTGTGCCAGCACAGAAAACATCTCCCATCGTGTTCTAGAGGCTGCACGGAGGTCTGCCGAGTGTTTTGCAAGAAGAGAAAGAAAGTTGTCCAAAACACCTTGCAATCGAATGTTCATGTGAATAGAAAAGGCAGGAGAGTGGTCAGGTACTGTTTTCTCTCACTTGGCAAGCTGCGCACACAATCGCAGTGTTGTACAGCTTGTTTCATCACCTTTGCGAAGCTGCCGCTCTCTCCGGCTGCCGGAGACGAAGAAGCTGCTTCTTCGCGCAAAGACGATTCTGCCGCTCACAGTGCTCTGCGGTGTGCGCCTTCTGCCGAAAGACGCACGGGAGCGGTGTTTAGCTCTGCAGAGCACAGTACCTTCGTCTTTAGCCTCTCTTCTCGTCTACATCCTAGCAGAAAGCTTTTCCACTCTGTCTGGCAAGGAGAAACTGTGCCAGCACAGAAAACATCTCCCATCGTGTTCTAGAAGCTGCACGGAAGTCTGACGAGTGTTTTGCAAGAAGAGAAAGAAAGTTGTCCAAAACAGCTTGCAATCGAATGTTCATGTGAATAGAAAAGGCAGGAGAGTGGTCAGGTACTGTTTTCTCTCAGTTGGCAAGCTGCGCACACAATCGCAGTGTTGTACAGCTTGTTTCATCACCTTTGCCAAGTTGCCGCTCTCTCCGGCTCCCGGAGACGAAGAAGCTGCTTCTTCGCGCAAAGACGATTCTGCCGCTCACAGTGCTCTGCGGTGTGCGCCTTCTGCCGAAAGAGGTCCGGGAGCGGTGCTTAGCTCTGCAGAGCACCGTACCTTCGTCTTTAGCCTCTCTTCTCGTCTACATCTTAGCAAAAAGCTTTTCCACTCTGTCTGGCAAGGAGAAACTGTGCCAGCACAGAAAACATCTCCCATCGTGTTCTAGAAGCTTCACGGAGGTCTGCCGAGTGTTTTGCAAGAAAAGAAAGAAAGTTGTCCAAAACAGCTTGCATTCGAATGTTCATGTGAATAGAAAAGGCAGGAGAGTGGTCAGGTACTGTTTTCTCTCAGTTGGCAAGCTGCGCACACAATCGCAGTGTTGTACAGCTTGTTTCATCACCTTTGCGAAGTTGCCGCTCTCTCCGGCTGCCGGAGACGAAGAAGCTGCTTCTTCGCGCAAAGACGATTCTGCCGCTCACAGTGCTCTGCGGTGTGCGCCTTCTGCCGAAAGAGGTCCGGGAGCGGTGCTTAGCTCTGCAGAGCACCGTACCTTCGTCTTTAGCCTCTCTTCTCGTCTACATCTTAGCAAAAAGCTTTTCCACTCTGTCTGGCAAGGAGAAACTGTGCCAGCACAAAAAACATCTCCCATCGTGTTCTAGAGGCTGCACGGAGGTCTGCCGAGTGTTTTGCAAGAAGAGAAAGAAAGTTGTCCAAAACAGCTTGCAATCGAATGTTCAAGGGAATAAAAAAGGCAGGAGAGTGGTCAGGTACTATTTTCTCTCACTTGGCAAGCTGCGCACACAATCGCAGTGTTGTACAGCTTGTTTCATCACCTTTGCCAAGTTGCCGCTCTCTCCGGCTCCCGGAGACGAAGAAGCTGCTTCTTCGCGCAAAGACGATTCTGCCGCTCACAGTGCTCTGCGGTGTGCGCCTTCTGCCGAAAGAGGTCCGGGAGCGGTGCTTAGCTCTGCAGAGCACCGTACCTTCGTCTTTAGCCTCTCTTCTCGTCTACATCTTTGCAAAAAGCTTTTCCACTCTGTCTGGCAAGGAGAAACTGTGCCAGCACAGAAAACATCTCCCATCGTGTTCTAGAAGCTTCACGGAGGTCTGCCGAGTGTTTTGCAAGAAGAGAAAGAAAGTTGTCCAAAACAGCTTGCAATCGAATGTTCATGTGAATAGAAAAGGCAGGAGAGTGGTCAGGTACTGTTTTCTCTCAGTTGGCAAGCTGCGCACACAATCGCAGTGTTGTACAGCTTGTTTCATCACCTTTGCCAAGTTGCCGCTCTCTCCGGCTCCCGGAGACGAAGAAGCTGCTTCTTCGCGCAAAGACGATTCTGCCGCTCACAGTGCTCTGCGGTGTGCGCCTTCTGCCGAAAGAGGTCCGGGAGCGGTGCTTAGCTCTGCAGAGCACCGTACCTTCGTCTTTAGCCTCTCTTCTCATCTACATCTTAGCAAAAAGCTTTTCCACTCTGTCTGGCAAGGAGAAACTGTGCCAGCACAGAAAACATCTCCCATCGTGTTCTAGAGGCTGCACGGAGGTCTGCCGAGTGTTTTGCAAGAAGAGAAAGAAAGTTGTCCAAAACAGCTTGCAATCGAATGTTCATGTGAATAGAAAAGGCAGGAGAGTGGTCAGGTACTGTTTTCTCTCAGTTGGCAAGCTGCGCACACAATCGCAGTGTTGTACAGCTTGTTTCATCACCTTTGCGAAGTTGCCGCTCTCTCCGGCTCCCGGAGACGAGGAAGCTGCTTCTTCGCGCAAAGACGATTCTGCCGCTCACAGTGCTCTGCGGTGTGCGCCTTCTGCCGAAAGAGGCACGGGAGCGGTGCTTAGCTCTGCAGAGCACCGTACCTTCGTCTTTAGCCTCTCTTCTCATCTACATCTTAGCAAAAAGCTTTTCCACTCTGTCTGGCAAGGAGAAACTGTGCCAGCACAGAAAACATCTCCCATCGTGTTCTAGAAGCTTCACGGAGGTCTGCCGAGTGTTTTGCAAGAAGAGAAAGAAAGTTGTCCAAAACAGCTTGCAATCGAATGTTCATGTGAATAGAAAAGGCAGGAGAGTGGTCAGGTACTGTTTTCTCTCAGTTGGCAAGCTGCGCACACAATCGCAGTGTTGTACAGCTTGTTTCATCACCTTTGCCAAGTTGCCGCTCTCTCCGGCTCCCGGAGACGAAGAAGCTGCTTCTTCGCGCAAAGACGATTCTGCCGCTCACAGTGCTCTGCGGTGTGCGCCTTCTGCCGAAAGACATCCGGGAGCGGTGCTTAGCTCTGCAGAGCACCGTACCTTCGTCTTTAGCCTCTCTTCTCATCTACATCTTAGCAAAAAGCTTTTCCACTCTGTCTGGCAAGGAGAAACTGTGCCAGCACAGAAAACATCTCCCATCGTGTTCTAGAGGCTGCACGGAGGTCTGCCGAGTGTTTTGCAAGAAGAGAAGGAAAGTTGTCCAAAACAGCTTGCAATCGAATGTTCATGTGAATAGAAAAGGCAGGAGAGTGGTCAGGTACTGTTTTCTCTCAGTTGGCAAGCTGCTCACACAATCGCAGTGTTGTACAGCTTGTTTCATCACCTTTGCAAAGTTGCCGCTCTCTCCGGCTCCCGGAGACGAAGAAGCTGATTCTTCGCGCAAAGACGATTCTGCCGCTCACTGTGCTCTGCGGTGTGCGCCTTCTGCCGAAATAAGTCCGGGAGCGATGCTTAGCTCTGCAGAGTACCATACGTGGTTCTTTAGCCACGCTTCTCGTCTACATCTTAGCAAAAAGCTTTTCCACTCTGTCTGGCAAGGAGAAACTGTGCCAGCACAGAAAACATCTCCCATCGTGTTCTAGAGGCTGCACGGAGGTCTGCCGAGTGTTTTGCAAGAAGAGAAAGAAAGTTGTCCAAAACAGCTTCCAATCGAATGTTCAAGTGAATAGAAAAGGCAGGAGAGTGGTCAGGTACTGTTTTCTCTCAGTTGGCAAGCTGCGCACACAATCGCAGTGTTGTACAGCTTGTTTCATCACCTTTGCCAAGTTGCCGCTCTCTCCGGCTCCCGGAGACGAAGAAGCTGCTTCTTCGCGCAAAGACGATTCTGCCGCTCACAGTGCTCTGCGGTGTGCGCCTTCTGCCGAAAGACATCCGGGAGCGGTGCTTAGCTCTGCAGAGCACCGTACCTTCGTCTTTAGCCTCTCTTCTCATCTACATCTTAGCAAAAAGCTTTTCCACTCTGTCTGGCAAGGAGAAACTGTGCCAGCACAGAAAACATCTCCCATCGTGTTCTAGAGGCTGCACGGAGGTCTGCCGAGTGTTTTGCAAGAAGAGAAAGAAAGTTGTCCAAAACAGCTTGCAATCGAATGTTCAAGTGAATAGAAAAGGCAGGAGAGTGGTCAGGTACTGTTTTCTCTCACTTGGCAAGCTGCGCACACAATCGCAGTGTTGTACAGCTTGTTTCATCACCTTTGCGAAGCTGCCGCTCTCTCCGGCTCCCGGAGACGAATAAGCTGCTTCTTCGCGCAAAGACGATTCTGCCGCTCACAGTGCTCTGCGGTGTGCGCCTTCTGCCGAAAGAGGTCCGGGAGCGGTGCTTAGCTCTGCAGAGCACCGTACCTTCGTCTTTAGCCTCTCTTCTCGTCTACATCTTAGCAAAAAGCTTTTCCACTCTGTCTGGCAAGGAGAAACTGTGCCAGCACAGAAAACATCTCCCATCGTGTTCTAGAAGCTGCACGGAGGTCTGCCGAGTGTTTTGCAAGAAGAGAAAGAAAGTTGTCCAAAACAGCTTGCAATCCAATATTAATGTGAATAGAAAAGGCAGGAGAGTGGTCAGGTACTGTTTTCTCTCAGTTGGCAAGCTGCGCACACAATCGCAGTGTTGTACAGCTTGTTTCATCACCTTTGCGAAGTTGCCGCTCTCTCCGGCTCCCGGAGACGAAGAAGCTGCTTCTTCGCGCAAAGACGATTCTGCCGCTCACAGTGCTCTGCGGTGTGCGCCTTCTGCCGAAAGAGGTCCGGGAGCGGTGCTTAGCTCTGCAGAGCACCGTACCTTCGTCTTTAGCCTCTCTTCTCATCTACATCTCAGCAAAAAGCTTTTCCACTCTGTCTGACAAGGACAAACTGTGCCAGCACAGAAAACATCTCCCATCGTGTTCTAGAGGCTGCACGGAGGTCTGCCGAGTGTTTTGCAAGAAGAGAAAGAAAGTTGTCCAAAACAGCTTGCAATCGAATGTTCATGTGATTACAAAAGGCAGGAGAGTTGTCAGGTACTGTTTTCTCTCACTTGGCAAGCAGCGCACACAATCGCAGTTTTGTACAGCTTGTTTCATCACCTTTGCCAAGTTGCCGCTCTCTCCGGCTCCCGGAGACGAATAAGCTGCTTCTTCGCGCAAAGACGATTCTGCCGCTCACAGTGCTCTGCGGTGTGCGCCTTCTGCCGAAAGACGTCCGGGAGCGGTGCTTAGCTCTGCAGAGCACTGTACCTTCGTCTTTAGCCTCTCTTCTCGTCTACATCTTAGCAAAAAGCTTTTCCACTCTGTCTGGAAAGGAGAAACTGTGCCAGCACAGAAAACATCTCCCATCGTGTTCTAGAGGCTGCACGGAGGTCTGCCGAGTGTTTTGCAAGAAGAGAAAGAAAGTTGTCCAAAACAGCTTGCAATCGAATGTTCATGTGAATGGAAAAGGCAGGAGAGTGGTCAGGTACTGTTTTCTCTCAGTTCGCAAGCTGCGCACACAATCGCAGTGTTGTACAGCTTGTTTCATCACCTTTGCCAAGTTGCCGCTCTCTCCGGCTCCCGGAGACGAAGAAGCTGCTTCTTCGCGCAAAGACGATTCTGCCGCTCACAGTGCTCTGCGGTGTGCGCCTTCTGCCGAAAGAGGTTCGAGACCGATGCTTAGCTCTGCAGAGTACCATACGTGATTCTTTAGCCTCGCTTCTCGTCTACATCTTAGCTAAAAGCTTTTCCACTCTGTCTGGCAAGGACAAACTGTGCCAGCACAGAAAACATCTCCCATCGTGTTCTAGAGGCTGCACGGAGGTCTGCCGAGTGTTTTGCAAGAAGAGAAAGAAAGTTGTCCAAAACAGCTTGCAATCGAATGTTCATGTGAATAGAAAAGGCAGGAGAGTGGTCAGGTACTGTTTTCTCTCAGTTGGCAAGCTGCGCACACAATCGCAGTGTTGTACAGCTTGTTTCATCACCTTTGCGAAGCTGCCGCTCTCTCCGGCTGCCGGAGACGAAGAAGCTGCTTCTTCGCGCAAAGACGATTCTGCCGCTCACAGTGCTCTGCGGTGTGCGCCTTCTGCCGAAAGACGCACGGGAGCGGTGTTTAGCTCTGCAGAGCACCGTACCTTCGTCTTTAGCCTCTCTTCTCGTCTACATCCTAGCAGAAATCTTTTCCACTCTGTCTGGCAAGGAGAAACTGTGCCAGCACAGAAAACATCTCCCATCGTGTTCTAGAAGCTGCACGGAGGTCTGACGAGTGTTTTGCAAGAAGAGAAAGAAAGTTGTCCAAAACAGCTTGCAATCGAATGTTCATGTGAATAGAAAAGGCAGGAGAGTGGTCAGGTACTGTTTTCTCTCAGTTGGCAAGCTGCGCACACAATCGCAGTGTTGTACAGCTTGTTTCATCACCTTTGCCAAGTTGCCGCTCTCTCCGGCTCCCGGAGACGAAGAAGCTGCTTCTTCGCGCAAAGACGATTCTGCCGCTCACAGTGCTCTGCGGTGTGCGCCTTCTGCCGAAAGAGGCACGGGAGCGGTGCTTAGCTCTGCAGAGCACCGTACCTTCTTCTTTAGCCTCTCTTCTCATCTACATCTTAGCAAAAAGCTTTTCCACTCTGTCTGGCAAGGAGAAACTGTGCCAGCACAGAAAACATCTCCCATCGTGTTCTAGAGGCTGCACGGAGGTCTGCCGAGTGTTTTGCAAGAAGAGAAAGAAAGTTGTCCAAAACAGCTTGCAATCGAATGTTCATGTGAATAGAAAAGGCAGGAGAGTGGTCAGGTACTGTTTTCTCTCAGTTGGCAAGCTGCGCACACAATCGCAGTGTTGTACAGCTTGTTTCATCACCTTTGCGAAGCTGCCGCTCTCTCCGGCTCCCGGAGACGAAGAAGCTGCTTCTTCGCGCAAAGACGATTCTGCCGCTCACAGTGCTCTGCGGTGTGCGCCTTCTGCCGAAAGAGGTCCGGGAGCGGTGCTTAGCTCTGCAGAGCACCGTACCTTCGTCTTTAGCCTCTCTTCTCGTCTACATCTTAGCAAAAAGCTTTTCCACTCTGTCTGGCAAGGAGAAACTGTGCCAGCACAGAAAACATCTCCCATCGTGTTCTAGAAGCTTCACGGAGGTCTGCCGAGTGTTTTGCAAGAAGAGAAAGAAAGTTGTCCAAAACAGCTTGCAATCGAATGTTCATGTGAATAGAAAAGGCAGGAGAGTGGTCAGGTACTGTTTTCTCTCAGTTGGCAAGCTGCGCACACAATCGCAGTGTTGTACAGCTTGTTTCATCACCTTTGCGAAGTTGCCGCTCTCTCCGGCTCCCGGAGACGAAGAAGCTGCTTCTTCGCGCAAAGACGATTCTGCCGCTCACAGTGCTCTGCGGTGTGCGCCTTCTGCCGAAAGACGTCCGGGACCTGTGCTTAGCTCTGCAGAGCACCGTACCTTCGTCTTTAGCCTCTCTTCTCGTCTACATCTTAGCAAAAAGCTTTTCCACTCTGTCTGGCAAGGAGAAACTTTGCCAGCACAGAAAACATCTCCCATGGTCTTCTAGAGGCTGCACGGAGGTCTGCCGAGTGTTTTGCAAGAAGAGAAAGAAAGTTGTCCAAAACACCTTGCAATCGAATGTTCATGTGAATACAAAAGGCAGGAGAGTGGTCAGGTACTGTTTTCTCTCAGTTGGCAAGCTGCGCACACAATCGCAGTGTTGTACAGCTTGTTTCATCACCTTTGCGAAGCTGCCGCTCTCTCCGGCTCCCGGAGACGAAGAAGCTGCTTCTTCGCGCAAAGACGATTCTGCCGCTCACTGTGCTCTGCAGTGTGTGTCTTCTTCCGAAAGAGGTCCGGGAGCGGTGCTTAGCTCTGCAGAGCACCGTACCTTCGTCTTTAGCCTCTCTTCTCGTCTACATCTTAGCAAAAAAGCTTTTCCATTCTGTCTGGCAAGGAGAAACTGTGCCAGCACAAAAAACATCTCCCATCGTGTTCTAGAGGCTGCACGGAGGTCTGCCGAGTGTTTTGCAAGAAGAGAAAGAAAGTTGTCCAAAACAGCTTGCAATCGAATGTTCATATGAATAGAAAAGGCAGGAGAGTGGTCAGGTACTGTTTTCTCTCACTTGGCAAGCTGCGCACACAATCGCAGTGTTGTACAGCTTGTTTCATCACCTTTGCCAAGTTGCCGCTCTCTCCGGCTCCCGGAGACGAAGAAGCTGCTTCTTCGCGCAAAGACGATTCTGCCGCTCACAGTGCTCTGCGGTGTGCGCCTTCTGCCCAAAGAGGTCCGGAAGCGGTGCTTAGCTCTGCAGAGCACCGTACCTGCTTCTTTAGCCTCTCTTCTCGTCTACATCTTAGCAAAAAGCTTTTCCACTCTGTCTGGCAAGGAGAAACTGTGCCAGCACAGAAAACATCGCCCATCGTGTTCTAGAGGCTGCACGGAGGTCTGCCGAGTGTTTTGCAAGAAGAGAAAGAAAGTTGTCCAAAACAGCTTGCAATCGAATGTTCATGTGAATAGAAAAGGCAGGAGAGTGGTCAGGTACTGTTTTCTCTCACTTGGCAAGCTGCGCACACAATCGCAGTGTTGTACAGCTTGTTTCATCACCTTTGCGAAGTTGCCGCTCTCTCCGGCTGCCGGAGACGAAGAAGCTGCTTCTTCGCGCAAAGACGATTCTGCCGCTCACAGTGCTCTGCGGTGTGCGCCTTCTGCCGAAAGACGCCCGGGAGCGGTGCTTAGCTCTGCAGAGCACCGTACCTTCGTCTTTAGCCTCTCTTCTCGTCTACATCTTAGCAAAAAGCTTTTCCACTCTGTCTGGCAAGGAGAAACTTTGCCAGCACAGAAAACATCTCCCATCGTGTTCTAGAAGCTGCACGGAGGTCTGCCGAGTGTTTTGCAAGAAGAGAAAGAAAGTTGTCCAAAACAGCTTGCAATCGAATGTTCAAGTGAATAGAAAAGGCAGGAGAGTGGTCAGGTACTGTTTTCTCTCAGTTGGCAAGCTGCGCACACAATCGCAGTGTTGTACAGCTTGTTTCATCACCTTTGCGAAGTTGCCGCTCTCTCCGGCTCCCGGAGACGAAGAAGCTGCTTCTTCGCGCAAAGACGATTCTGCCGCTCACAGTGCTCTGCGGTGTGCGCCTTCTGCCGAAAGACATCCGGGAGCGGTGCTTAGCTCTGCAGAGCACCGTACCTTCGTCTTTAGCCTCTCTTCTCATCTACATCTTAGCAAAAAGCTTTTCCACTCTGTCTGGCAAGGAGAAACTGTGCCAGCACAGAAAACATCTCCCATCGTGTTCTAGAGGCTGCACGGAGGTCTGCCGAGTGTTTTGCAAGAAGAGAAAGAAAGTTGTCCAAAACAGCTTGCAATCGAATGTTCAAGTGAATAGAAAAGGCAGGAGAGTGGTCAGGTACTGTTTTCTCTCACTTGGCAAGCTGCGCACACAATCGCAGTGTTGTACAGCTTGTTTCATCACCTTTGCGAAGCTGCCGCTCTCTCCGGCTCCCGGAGACGAATAAGCTGCTTCTTCGCGCAAAGACGATTCTGCCGCTCACAGTGCTCTGCGGTGTGCGCCTTCTGCCGAAAGAGGTCCGGGAGCGGTGCTTAGCTCTGCAGAGCACCGTACCTTCGTCTTTAGCCTCTCTTCTCGTCTACATCTTAGCAAAAAGCTTTTCCACTCTGTCTGGCAAGGAGAAACTGTGCCAGCACAGAAAACATCTCCCATCGTGTTCTAGAAGCTGCACGGAGGTCTGCCGAGTGTTTTGCAAGAAGAGAAAGAAAGTTGTCCAAAACAGCTTGCAATCCAATATTAATGTGAATAGAAAAGGCAGGAGAGTGGTCAGGTACTGTTTTCTCTCAGTTGGCAAGCTGCGCACACAATCGCAGTGTTGTACAGCTTGTTTCATCACCTTTGCGAAGTTGCCGCTCTCTCCGGCTCCCGGAGACGAAGAAGCTGCTTCTTCGCGCAAAGACGATTCTGCCGCTCACAGTGCTCTGCGGTGTGCGCCTTCTGCCGAAAGAGGTCCGGGAGCGGTGCTTAGCTCTGCAGAGCACCGTACCTTCGTCTTTAGCCTCTCTTCTCATCTACATCTCAGCAAAAAGCTTTTCCACTCTGTCTGACAAGGACAAACTGTGCCAGCACAGAAAACATCTCCCATCGTGTTCTAGAGGCTGCACGGAGGTCTGCCGAGTGTTTTGCAAGAAGAGAAAGAAAGTTGTCCAAAACAGCTTGCAATCGAATGTTCATGTGATTACAAAAGGCAGGAGAGTTGTCAGGTACTGTTTTCTCTCACTTGGCAAGCAGCGCACACAATCGCAGTTTTGTACAGCTTGTTTCATCACCTTTGCCAAGTTGCCGCTCTCTCCGGCTCCCGGAGACGAATAAGCTGCTTCTTCGCGCAAAGACGATTCTGCCGCTCACAGTGCTCTGCGGTGTGCGCCTTCTGCCGAAAGACGTCCGGGAGCGGTGCTTAGCTCTGCAGAGCACCGTACCTTCGTCTTTAGCCTCTCTTCTCGTCTACATCTTAGCAAAAAGCTTTTCCACTCTGTCTGGAAAGGAGAAACTGTGCCAGCACAGAAAACATCTCCCATCGTGTTCTAGAGGCTGCACGGAGGTCTGCCGAGTGTTTTGCAAGAAGAGAAAGAAAGTTGTCCAAAACAGCTTGCAATCGAATGTTCATGTGAATGGAAAAGGCAGGAGAGTGGTCAGGTACTGTTTTCTCTCAGTTCGCAAGCTGCGCACACAATCGCAGTGTTGTACAGCTTGTTTCATCACCTTTGCCAAGTTGCCGCTCTCTCCGGCTCCCGGAGACGAAGAAGCTGCTTCTTCGCGCAAAGACGATTCTGCCGCTCACAGTGCTCTGCGGTGTGCGCCTTCTGCCGAAAGAGGTTCGAGACCGATGCTTAGCTCTGCAGAGTACCATACGTGATTCTTTAGCCTCGCTTCTCGTCTACATCTTAGCTAAAAGCTTTTCCACTCTGTCTGGCAAGGACAAACTGTGCCAGCACAGAAAACATCTCCCATCGTGTTCTAGAGGCTGCACGGAGGTCTGCCGAGTGTTTTGCAAGAAGAGAAAGAAAGTTGTCCAAAACAGCTTGCAATCGAATGTTCATGTGAATAGAAAAGGCAGGAGAGTGGTCAGGTACTGTTTTCTATCAGTTGGCAAGCTGCGCACACAATCGCAGTGTTGTACAGCTTGTTTCATCACCTTTGCGAAGCTGCCGCTCTCTCCGGCTGCCGGAGACGAAGAAGCTGCTTCTTCGCGCAAAGACGATTCTGCCGCTCACAGTGCTCTGCGGTGTGCGCCTTCTGCCGAAAGACGCACGGGAGCGGTGTTTAGCTCTGCAGAGCACCGTACCTTCGTCTTTAGCCTCTCTTCTCGTCTACATCCTAGCAGAAATCTTTTCCACTCTGTCTGGCAAGGAGAAACTGTGCCAGCACAGAAAACATCTCCCATCGTGTTCTAGAAGCTGCACGGAGGTCTGACGAGTGTTTTGCAAGAAGAGAAAGAAAGTTGTCCAAAACAGCTTGCAATCGAATGTTCATGTGAATAGAAAAGGCAGGAGAGTGGTCAGGTACTGTTTTCTCTCAGTTGGCAAGCTGCGCACACAATCGCAGTGTTGTACAGCTTGTTTCATCACCTTTGCCAAGTTGCCGCTCTCTCCGGCTCCCGGAGACGAAGAAGCTGCTTCTTCGCGCAAAGACGATTCTGCCGCTCACAGTGCTCTGCGGTGTGCGCCTTCTGCCGAAAGAGGCACGGGAGCGGTGCTTAGCTCTGCAGAGCACCGTACCTTCTTCTTTAGCCTCTCTTCTCATCTACATCTTAGCAAAAAGCTTTTCCACTCTGTCTGGCAAGGAGAAACTGTGCCAGCACAGAAAACATCTCCCATCGTGTTCTAGAGGCTGCACGGAGGTCTGCCGAGTGTTTTGCAAGAAGAGAAAGAAAGTTGTCCAAAACAGCTTGCAATCGAATGTTCATGTGAATAGAAAAGGCAGGAGAGTGGTCAGGTACTGTTTTCTCTCAGTTGGCAAGCTGCGCACACAATCGCAGTGTTGTACAGCTTGTTTCATCACCTTTGCGAAGCTGCCGCTCTCTCCGGCTCCCGGAGACGAAGAAGCTGCTTCTTCGCGCAAAGACGATTCTGCCGCTCACAGTGCTCTGCGGTGTGCGCCTTCTGCCGAAAGAGGTCCGGGAGCGGTGCTTAGCTCTGCAGAGCACCGTACCTTCGTCTTTAGCCTCTCTTCTCGTCTACATCTTAGCAAAAAGCTTTTCCACTCTGTCTGGCAAGGAGAAACTGTGCCAGCACAGAAAACATCTCCCATCGTGTTCTAGAAGCTTCACGGAGGTCTGCCGAGTGTTTTGCAAGAAGAGAAAGAAAGTTGTCCAAAACAGCTTGCAATCGAATGTTCATGTGAATAGAAAAGGCAGGAGAGTGGTCAGGTACTGTTTTCTCTCAGTTGGCAAGCTGCGCACACAATCGCAGTGTTGTACAGCTTGTTTCATCACCTTTGCGAAGTTGCCGCTCTCTCCGGCTCCCGGAGACGAAGAAGCTGCTTCTTCGCGCAAAGACGATTCTGCCGCTCACAGTGCTCTGCGGTGTGCGCCTTCTGCCGAAAGACGTCCGGGACCTGTGCTTAGCTCTGCAGAGCACCGTACCTTCGTCTTTAGCCTCTCTTCTCGTCTACATCTTAGCAAAAAGCTTTTCCACTCTGTCTGGCAAGGAGAAACTTTGCCAGCACAGAAAACATCTCCCATGGTCTTCTAGAGGCTGCACGGAGGTCTGCCGAGTGTTTTGCAAGAAGAGAAAGAAAGTTGTCCAAAACACCTTGCAATCGAATGTTCATGTGAATACAAAAGGCAGGAGAGTGGTCAGGTACTGTTTTCTCTCAGTTGGCAAGCTGCGCACACAATCGCAGTGTTGTACAGCTTGTTTCATCACCTTTGCGAAGCTGCCGCTCTCTCCGGCTCCCGGAGACGAAGAAGCTGCTTCTTCGCGCAAAGACGATTCTGCCGCTCACTGTGCTCTGCAGTGTGTGTCTTCTTCCGAAAGAGGTCCGGGAGCGGTGCTTAGCTCTGCAGAGCACCGTACCTTCGTCTTTAGCCTCTCTTCTCGTCTACATCTTAGCAAAAAAGCTTTTCCATTCTGTCTGGCAAGGAGAAACTGTGCCAGCACAAAAAACATCTCCCATCGTGTTCTAGAGGCTGCACGGAGGTCTGCCGAGTGTTTTGCAAGAAGAGAAAGAAAGTTGTCCAAAACAGCTTGCAATCGAATGTTCATATGAATAGAAAAGGCAGGAGAGTGGTCAGGTACTGTTTTCTCTCACTTGGCAAGCTGCGCACACAATCGCAGTGTTGTACAGCTTGTTTCATCACCTTTGCCAAGTTGCCGCTCTCTCCGGCTCCCGGAGACGAAGAAGCTGCTTCTTCGCGCAAAGACGATTCTGCCGCTCACAGTGCTCTGCGGTGTGCGCCTTCTGCCCAAAGAGGTCCGGAAGCGGTGCTTAGCTCTGCAGAGCACCGTACCTGCTTCTTTAGCCTCTCTTCTCGTCTACATCTTAGCAAAAAGCTTTTCCACTCTGTCTGGCAAGGAGAAACTGTGCCAGCACAGAAAACATCGCCCATCGTGTTCTAGAGGCTGCACGGAGGTCTGCCGAGTGTTTTGCAAGAAGAGAAAGAAAGTTGTCCAAAACAGCTTGCAATCGAATGTTCATGTGAATAGAAAAGGCAGGAGAGTGGTCAGGTACTGTTTTCTCTCACTTGGCAAGCTGCGCACACAATCGCAGTGTTGTACAGCTTGTTTCATCACCTTTGCGAAGTTGCCGCTCTCTCCGGCTGCCGGAGACGAAGAAGCTGCTTCTTCGCGCAAAGACGATTCTGCCGCTCACAGTGCTCTGCGGTGTGCGCCTTCTGCCGAAAGACGCCCGGGAGTGGTGCTTAGCTCTGCAGAGCACCGTACCTTCGTCTTTAGCCTCTCTTCTCGTCTACATCTTAGCAAAAAGCTTTTCCACTCTGTCTGGCAAGGAGAAACTTTGCCAGCACAGAAAACATCTCCCATCGTGTTCTAGAAGCTGCACGGAGGTCTGCCGAGTGTTTTGCAAGAAGAGAAAGAAAGTTGTCCAAAACAGCTTGCAATCGAATGTTCATGTGAATAGAAAAGGCAGGAGAGTGGTCAGGTACTGTTTTCTCTCAGTTGGCAAGCTGCGCACACAATCGCAGTGTTGTACAGCTTGTTTCATCACCTTTGCGAAGTTGCCGCTCTCTCCGGCTCCCGGAGACGAAGAAGCTGCTTCTTCGCGCAAAGACGATTCTGCCGCTCACAGTGCTCTGCGGTGTGCGGCTTCTGCCGAAAGAGGTCCGGGAGCGGTGCTTAGCTCTGCAGAGCACCGTACCTTCGTCTTTAGCCTCTCTTCTCATCTACATCTTAGCAAAAAGCTTTTCCACTCTGTCTGGCAAGGAGAAACTGTGCCAGCACAGAAAACATCTCCCATCGTGTTCTAGAGGCTGCACGGAGGTCTGCCGAGTGTTTTGCAAGAAGAGAAAGAAAGTTGTCCAAAACAGCTTGCAATCGAATGTTCAAGTGAATAGAAAAGGCAGGAGAGTGGTCAGGTACTGTTTTCTCTCAGTTGGCAAGCTGCGCACACAATCGCAGTGTTGTACAGCTTGTTTCATCACCTTTGCGAAGTTGCCGCTCTCTCCGGCTCCCGGAGACGAAGAAGCTGCTTCTTCGCGCAAAGACGATTCTGCCGCTCACAGTGCTCTGCGGTGTGCGCCTTCTGCCGAAAGAGGTCCGGGAGCGGTGCTTAGCTCTGCAGAGCACCGTACCTTCGTCTTTAGCCTCTCTTCTCATCTACATCTTAGCAAAAAGCTTTTCCACTCTGTCTGGCAAGGAGAAACTGTGCCAGCACAGAAAACATCTCCCATCGTGTTCTAGAGGCTGCACGGAGGTCTGCCGAGTGTTTTGCAAGAAGAGAAAGAAAGTTGTCCAAAACAGCTTGCAATCGAATGTTCATGTGAATAGAAAAGGCAGGAGAGTGGTCAGGTACTGTTTTCTCTCAGTTGGCAAGCTGCTCACACAATCGCAGTGTTGTACAGTTTGTTTCATCACCTTTGCAAAGTTGCCGCTCTCTCCGGCTCCCGGAGACGAAGAAGCTGATTCTTCGCGCAAAGACGATTCTGCCGCTCACAGTGCTCTGCGGTGTGCGCCTTCTGCCGAAAGACGTCCGGGACCTGTGCTTAGCTCTGCAGAGCACCGTACCTTCGTCTTTAGCCTCTCTTCTCGTCTACATCTTAGCAAAAAGCTTTTCCACTCTGTCTGGCAAGGAGAAACTGTGCCAGCACAGAAAACATCTCCCATGGTCTTCTAGAGGCTGCACGGAGGTCTGCCGAGTGTTTTGCAAGAAGAGAAAGAAAGTTGTCCAAAACACCTTGCAATCGAATGTTCATGTGAATACAAAAGGCAGGAGAGTGGTCAGGTACTGTTTTCTCTCAGTTGGCAAGCTGCGCACACAATCGCAGTGTTGTACAGCTTGTTTCATCACCTTTGCGAAGCTGCCGCTCTCTCCGGCTCCCGGAGACGAAGAAGCTGCTTCTTCGCGCAAAGACGATTCTGCCGCTCACTGTGCTCTGCAGTGTGTGTCTTCTTCCGAAAGAGGTCCGGGAGCGGTGCTTAGCTCTGCAGAGCACCGTACCTTCGTCTTTAGCCTCTCTTCTCGTCTACATCTTAGCAAAAAAGCTTTTCCACTCTGTCTGGCAAGGAGAAACTGTGCCAGCACAAAAAACATCTCCCATCGTGTTCTAGAGGCTGCACGGAGGTCTGCCGAGTGTTTTGCAAGAAGAGAAAGAAAGTTGTCCAAAACAGCTTGCAATCGAATGTTCATATGAATAGAAAAGGCAGGAGAGTGGTCAGGTACTGTTTTCTCTCACTTGGCAAGCTGCGCACACAATCGCAGTGTTGTACAGCTTGTTTCATCACCTTTGCCAAGTTGCCGCTCTCTCCGGCTCCCGGAGACGAAGAAGCTGCTTCTTCGCGCAAAGACGATTCTGCCGCTCACAGTGCTCTGCGGTGTGCGCCTTCTGCCGAAAGACGCCCGGGAGCGGTGCTTAGCTCTGCAGAGCACCGTACCTTCGTCTTTAGCCTCTCTTCTCGTCTACATCTTAGCAAAAAGCTTTTCCACTCTGTCTGGCAAGGAGAAACTTTGCCAGCACAGAAAACATCTCCCATCGTGTTCTAGAAGCTGCACGGAGGTCTGCCGAGTGTTTTGCAAGAAGAGAAAGAAAGTTGTCCAAAACACCTTGCAATCGAATGTTCATGTGAATAGAAAAGGCAGGAGAGTGGTCAGGTACTGTTTTCTCTCAGTTGGCAAGCTGCGCACACAATCGCAGTGTTGTACAGCTTGTTTCATCACCTTTGCGAAGTTGCCGCTCTCTCCGGCTCCCGGAGACGAAGAAGCTGCTTCTTCGCGCAAAGACGATTCTGCCGCTCACAGTGCTCTGCGGTGTGCGCCTTCTGCCGAAAGAGGTCCGGGAGCGGTGCTTAGCTCTGCAGAGCACCGTACCTTCGTCTTTAGCCTCTCTTCTCATCTACATCTTAGCAAAAAGCTTTTCCACTCTGTCTGGCAAGGAGAAACTGTGCCAGCACAGAAAACATCTCCCATCGTGTTCTAGAGGCTGCACGGAGGTCTGCCGAGTGTTTTGCAAGAAGAGAAAGAAAGTTGTCCAAAACAGCTTGCAATCGAATGTTCAAGTGAATAGAAAAGGCAGGAGAGTGGTCAGGTACTGTTTTCTCTCAGTTGGCAAGCTGCGCACACAATCGCAGTGTTGTACAGCTTGTTTCATCACCTTTGCGAAGTTGCCGCTCTCTCCGGCTCCCGGAGACGAAGAAGCTGCTTCTTCGCGCAAAGACGATTCTGCCGCTCACAGTGCTCTGCGGTGTGCGCCTTCTGCCGAAAGAGGTCCGGGAGCGGTGCTTAGCTCTGCAGAGCACCGTACCTTCGTCTTTAGCCTCTCTTCTCATCTACATCTTAGCAAAAAGCTTTTCCACTCTGTCTGGCAAGGAGAAACTGTGCCAGCACAGAAAACATCTCCCATCGTGTTCTAGAGGCTGCACGGAGGTCTGCCGAGTGTTTTGCAAGAAGAGAAAGAAAGTTGTCCCAAACAGCTTGCAATCGAATGTTCATGTGAATAGAAAAGGCAGGAGAGTGGTCAGGTACTGTTTTCTCTCAGTTGGCAAGCTGCTCACACAATCGCAGTGTTGTACAGCTTGTTTCATCACCTTTGCAAAGTTGCCGCTCTCTCCGGCTCCCGGAGACGAAGAAGCTGATTCTTCGCGCAAAGACGATTCTGCCGCTCACTGTGCTCTGCGGTGTGCGCCTTCTGCCGAAAGAAGTCCGGGAGCGATGCTTAGCTCTGCAGAGTACCATACGTGCTTCTTTAGCCACGCTTCTCGTCTACATCTTAGCAAAAAGCTTTTCCACCCTGTCTGGCAAGGAGAAACTTTGCCAGCACAGAAAACATCTCCCATGGTCTTCTAGAGGCTGCACGGAGGTCTGCCGAGTGTTTTGCAAGAAGAGAAAGAAAGTTGTCCAAAACACCTTGCAATCGAATGTTCATGTGAATACAAAAGGCAGGAGAGTGGTCAGGTACTGTTTTCTCTCAGTTGGCAAGCTGCGCACACAATCGCAGTGTTGTACAGCTTGTTTCATCACCTTTGCGAAGTTTCCGCTCTCTCCGGCTCCCGGAGACGAAGAAGCTGCTTCTTCGCGCAAAGACGATTCTGCCGCTCACAGTGCTCTGCGGTGTGCGGCTTCTGCCGAAAGACGCACGGGAGCGCTGCTTAGCTCTGCAGAGCACCGTACCTTCGTCTTTAGCCTCTCTTCTCGTCTACATCTTAGCAAGAAGCTTTTCCACTCTGTCTGGCAAGGAGAAACTGTGCCAGCACAAAAAACATCTCCCATCGTGTTCTAGAGGCTGCACGGAGGTCTGCCGAGAGTTTTGCAAGAAGAGAAAGAAAGTTGCCCAAAACAGCTTACAATCGAATGTTCATGTGAATAGAAAAGGCAGGAGAGTGGTCAGGTACTGTTTTCTCTCAGTTGGCAAGCTGCGCACACAATCGCAGTGTTGTACAGCTTGTTTCATCACCTTTGCCAAGTTGCCGCTCTCTCCGGCTGCCGGAGACGAAGAAGCTGCTTCTTCGCGCAAAGACGATTCTTCCGCTCACAGTGCTCTGCGGTGTGCGCCTTCTGCCGAAAGAGGTCCGGGAGCGGTGCTTAGCTCTGCAGAGCACCGTACCTTCGTCTTTAGCCTCTCTTCTCATCTACATCTTAGCAAAAAGCTTTTCCACTCTGTCTGGCAAGGAGAAACTGTGCCAGCACAGAAAACATCTCCCATCGTGTTCTAGAGGCTGCACGGAGGTCTGCCGAGTGTTTTGCAAGAAGAGAAAGAAAGTTGTCCAAAACAGCTTGCAATCGAATGTTCATGTGAATAGAAAAGGCAGGAGAGTGGTCAGGTACTGTTTTCTCTCAGTTGGCAAGCTGCGCACACAATCGCAGTGTTGTACAGCTTGTTTCATCACCTTTGCGAAGTTGCCGCTCTCTCCGGCTCCCGGAGACGAAGAAGCTGCTTCTTCGCGCAAAGACGATTCTGCCGCTCACAGTGCTCTGCGGTGTGCGCCTTCTGCCGAAAGAGGCACGGGAGCGGTGCTTAGCTCTGCAGAGCACCGTACCTTCGTCTTTAGCCTCTCTTCTCATCTACATCTTAGCAAAAAGCTTTTCCACTCTGTCTGGCAAGGACAAACTTTGCCAGCACAGAAAACATCTCCCATGGTCTTCTAGAGGCTGCACGGAGGTCTGCCGAGTGTTTTGCAAGAAGAGAAAGAAAGTTGTCCAAAACAGCTTGCAATCGAATGTTCATGTGAATAGAAAAGGCAGGAGAGTGGTCAGGTACTGTTTTCTCTCAGTTGGCAAGCTGCGCACACAATCGCAGTGTTGTACAGCTTGTTTCATCACCTTTGCGAAGTTGCCGCTCTCTCCGGCTCCCGGAGACGAAGAAGCTGCTTCTTCGCGCAAAGACGATTCTGCCGCTCACAGTGCTCTGCGGTGTGCGCCTTCTGCCGAAAGAGGCCCGGGACCTGTGCTTAGCTCTGCAGAGCACCGTACCTTCGTCTTTAGCCTCTCTTCTCGTCTACATCTTAGCAAAAAGCTTTTCCACTCTGTCTGGCAAGGAGAAACTGTGCCAGCACAAAAAACATCTCCCATCGTGTTCTAGAGGCTGCACGGAGGTCTGCCGAGTGTTTTGCAAGAAGAGAAAGAAAGTTGTCCAAAAAAGCTTCAAATCGAATGTTCAAGTGAATAGAAAAGTCAGGAGAGTGGTCAGGTACTGTTTTCTCTCACTTGGCAAGCTGCGCACACAATCGCAGTGTTGTACAGCTTGTTTCATCACCTTTGCGAAGTTGCCGCTCTCTCCGGCTCCCGGAGACGAAGAAGCTGCTTCTTCGCGCAAAGACGATTCTGCCGCTCACAGTGCTCTGCGGTGTGCGCCTTCTGCCGAAAGACGCACGGGAGCGGTGCTTAGCTCTGCAGAGCACCGTACCTTCGTCTTTAGCCTCTCTTCTCGTCTACATCTTAGCAGAAAGCTTTTCCACTCTGTCTGGCAAGGAGAAACTGTGCCAGCACAAAAAACATCTCCCATCGTGTTCTAGAGGCTGCACGGAAGTCTGCCGAGTGTTTTGCAAGAAGAGAAAGAAAGTTGTCCAAAACAGCTTACAATCGAATGTTCATGTGATTACAAAAGGCAGGAGAGTGGTCAGGTACTGTTTTCTCTCAGTTGGCAAGCTGCGCACACAATCGCAGTGTTGTACAGCTTGTTTCATCACCTTTGCGAAGCTGCCGCTCTCTCCGGCTGCCGGAGACGAAGAAGTTGCTTCTTCGCGCAAAGACGATTCTGCCGCTCACAGTGCTCTGCGGTGTGCGCCTTCTGCCGAAAGAAGTCCGGGAGCGGTGCTTAGCTCTGCAGAGCACCGTACCTTCGTCTTTAGCCTCTCTTCTCGTCTACATCTCAGCAAAAAGCTCTTCCACTCTCTCTGGCAAGGAGAAACTTTGCCAGCACAGAAAACATCTCCCATCGTGTTCTAGAAGCTGCACGGAGGTCTGCCGAGTGTTTTGCAAGAAGAGAAAGAAAGTTGTCCAAAACAGCTTGCAATCGAATGTTCATGTGAATAGAAAAGGCAGGAGAGTGGTCAGGTACTGTTTTCTCTCACTTGGCAAGCTGCGCACACAATCGCAGTGTTGTACAGCTTGTTTCATCACCTTTGCGAAGCTGCCGCTCTCTCCGGCTCCCGGAGACGAATAAGCTGCTTCTTCGCGCAAAGACGATTCTGCCGCTCACAGTGCTCTGCGGTGTGCGCCTTCTGCCGAAAGACGTCCGGGAGCGGTGCTTAGCTCTGCAGAGCACCGTACCTTCGTCTTTAGCCTCTCTTCTCGTCTACATCTTAGCAAAAAGCTTTTCCACTCTGTCTGGCAAGGAGAAACTGTGCCAGCACAGAAAACATCTCCCATCGTGTTCTAGAGGCTGCACGGAGGTCTGCCGAGTGTTTTGCAAGAAGAGAAAGAAAGTTGTCCAAAACAGCTTGCAATCGAATGTTCATGTGAATGGAAAAGGCAGGAGAGTGGTCAGGTACTGTTTTCTCTCAGTTCGCAAGCTGCGCACACAATCGCAGTGTTGTACAGCTTGTTTCATCACCTTTGCCAAGTTGCCGCTCTCTCCGGCTCCCGGAGACGAAGAAGCTGCTTCTTCGCGCAAAGACGATTCTGCCGCTCACAGTGCTCTGCGGTGTGCGCCTTCTGCCGAAAGAGGTTCGAGACCGATGCTTAGCTCTGCAGAGTACCATACGTGATTCTTTAGCCTCGCTTCTCGTCTACATCTTAGCTAAAAGCTTTTCCACTCTGTCTGGCAAGGACAAACTGTGCCAGCACAGAAAACATCTCCCATCGTGTTCTAGAGGCTGCACGGAGGTCTGCCGAGTGTTTTGCAAGAAGAGAAAGAAAGTTGTCCAAAACAGCTTGCAATCGAATGTTCATGTGAATAGAAAAGGCAGGAGAGTGGTCAGGTACTGTTTTCTCTCACTTGGCAAGCTGCGCACACAATCGCAGTGTTGTACAGCTTGTTTCATCACCTTTGCGAAGCTGCCGCTCTCTCCGGCTGCGGAGACGAAGAAGATGCTTCTTCGCGCAAAGACGATTCTGCCGCTCACAGTGCTCTGCGGTGTGCGCCTTCTGCCGAAAGACGCACGGGAGCGGTGTTTAGCTCTGCAGAGCACCGTACCTTCGTCTTTAGCCTCTCTTCTCGTCTACATCCTAGCAGAAAGCTTTTCCACTCTGTCTGGCAAGGAGAAACTGTGCCAGCACAGAAAACATCTCCCATCGTGTTCTAGAAGCTGCACGGAGGTCTGACGAGTGTTTTGCAAGAAGAGAAAGAAAGTTGTCCAAAACAGCTTGCAATCGAATGTTCATGTGAATAGAAAAGGCAGGAGAGTGGTCAGGTACTGTTTTCTCTCAGTTGGCAAGCTGCGCACACAATCGCAGTGTTGTACAGCTTGTTTCATCACCTTTGCCAAGTTGCCGCTCTCTCCGGCTCCCGGAGACGAAGAAGCTGCTTCTTCGCGCAAAGACGATTCTGCCGCTCACAGTGCTCTGCGGTGTGCGCCTTCTGCCGAAAGAGGCACGGGAGCGGTGCTTAGCTCTGCAGAGCACTGTACTTGCATCTTTAGCCTCTCTTCTCATCTACATCTTAGCAAAAAGCTTTTCCACTCTGTCTGGCAAGGAGAAACTGTGCCAGCACAGAAAACATCTCCCATCGTGTTCTAGAGGCTGCACGGAGGTCTGCCGAGTGTTTTGCAAGAAGAGAAAGAAAGTTGTCCAAAACAGCTTGCAATCGAATGTTCATGTGAATAGAAAAGGCAGGAGAGTGGTCAGGTACTGTTTTCTCTCAGTTGGCAAGCTGCGCACACAATCGCAGTGTTGTACAGCTTGTTTCATCACCTTTGCGAAGCTGCCGCTCTCTCCGGCTCCCGGAGACGAAGAAGCTGCTTCTTCGCGCAAAGACGATTCTGCCGCTCACAGTGCTCTGCGGTGTGCGCCTTCTGCCGAAAGAGGTCCGGGAGCGGTGCTTAGCTCTGCAGAGCACCGTACGTTCGTCTTTAGCCTCTCTTCTCGTCTACATCTTAGCAAAAAGCTTTTCCACTCTGTCTGGCAAGGAGAAACTGTGCCAGCACAGAAAACATCTCCCATCGTGTTCTAGAAGCTTCACGGAGGTCTGCCGAGTGTTTTGCAAGAAGAGAAAGAAAGTTGTCCAAAACAGCTTGCAATCGAATGTTCATGTGAATAGAAAAGGCAGGAGAGTGGTCAGGTACTGTTTTCTCTCAGTTGGCAAGCTGCGCACACAATCGCAGTGTTGTACAGCTTGTTTCATCACCTTTGCGAAGTTGCCGCTCTCTCCGGCTCCCGGAGACGAAGAAGCTGCTTCTTCGCGCAAAGACGATTCTGCCGCTCACAGTGCTCTGCGGTGTGCGCCTTCTGCCGAAAGACGTCCGGGACCTGTGCTTAGCTCTGCAGAGCACCGTACCTTCGTCTTTAGCCTCTCTTCTCGTCTACATCTTAGCAAAAAGCTTTTCCACTCTGTCTGGCAAGGAGAAACTTTGCCAGCACAGAAAACATCTCCCATGGTCTTCTAGAGGCTGCACGGAGGTCTGCCGAGTGTTTTGCAAGAAGAGAAAGAAAGTTGTCCAAACACCTTGCAATCGAATGTTCATGTGAATACAAAAGGCAGGAGAGTGGTCAGGTACTGTTTTCTCTCAGTTGGCAAGCTGCGCACACAATCGCAGTGTTGTACAGCTTGTTTCATCACCTTTGCGAAGCTGCCGCTCTCTCCGGCTCCCGGAGACGAAGAAGCTGCTTCTTCGCGCAAAGACGATTCTGCCGCTCACTGTGCTCTGCAGTGTGTGTCTTCTTCCGAAAGAGGTCCGGGAGCGGTGCTTAGCTCTGCAGAGCACCGTACCTTCGTCTTTAGCCTCTCTTCTCGTCTACATCTTAGCAAAAAAGCTTTTCCACTCTGTCTGGCAAGGAGAAACTGTGCCAGCACAAAAAACATCTCCCATCGTGTTCTAGAGGCTGCACGGAGGTCTGCCGAGTGTTTTGCAAGAAGAGAAAGAAAGTTGTCCAAAACAGCTTGCAATCGAATGTTCATATGAATAGAAAAGGCAGGAGAGTGGTCAGGTACTGTTTTCTCTCACTTGGCAAGCTGCGCACACAATCGCAGTGTTGTACAGCTTGTTTCATCACCTTTGCCAAGTTGCCGCTCTCTCCGGCTCCCGGAGACGAAGAAGCTGCTTCTTCGCGCAAAGACGATTCTGCCGCTCACAGTGCTCTGCGGTGTGCGCCTTCTGCCGAAAGAGGTCCGGGAGCGGTGCTTAGCTCTGCAGAGCACCGTACCTTCGTCTTTAGCCTCTCTTCTCATCTACATCTTAGCAAAAAGCTTTTCCACTCTGTCTGGCAAGGAGAAACTGTGCCAGCACAGAAAACATCTCCCATCGTGTTCTAGAGGCTGCACGGAGGTCTGCCGAGTGTTTTGCAAGAAGAGAAAGAAAGTTGTCCAAAACAGCTTGCAATCGAATGTTCAAGTGAATAGAAAAGGCAGGAGAGTGGTCAGGTACTGTTTTCTCTCAGTTGGCAAGCTGCGCACACAATCGCAGTGTTGTACAGCTTGTTTCATCACCTTTGCGAAGTTGCCGCTCTCTCCGGCTCCCGGAGACGAAGAAGCTGCTTCTTCGCGCAAAGACGATTCTGCCGCTCACAGTGCTCTGCGGTGTGCGCCTTCTGCCGAAAGAGGTCCGGGAGCGGTGCTTAGCTCTGCAGAGCACCGTACCTTCGTCTTTAGCCTCTCTTCTCATCTACATCTTAGCAAAAAGCTTTTCCACTCTGTCTGGCAAGGAGAAACTGTGCCAGCACAGAAAACATCTCCCATCGTGTTCTAGAAGCTGCACGGAGGTCTGCCGAGTGTTTTGCAAGAAGAGAAAGAAAGTTGTCCAAAACAGCTTGCAATCGAATGTTCATGTGAATAGAAAAGGCAGGAGAGTGGTCAGGTACTGTTTTCTCTCAGTTGGCAAGCTGCTCACACAATCGCAGTGTTGTACAGCTTGTTTCATCACCTTTGCAAAGTTGCCGCTCTCTCCGGCTCCCGGAGACGAAGAAGCTGATTCTTCGCGCAAAGACGATTCTGCCGCTCACTGTGCTCTGCGGTGTGCGCCTTCTGCCGAAAGAAGTCCGGGAGCGATGCTTAGCTCTGCAGAGTACCATACGTGCTTCTTTAGCCACGCTTCTCGTCTACATCTTAGCAAAAAGCTTTTCCACCCTGTCTGGCAAGGAGAAACTTTGCCAGCACAGAAAACATCTCCCATGGTCTTCTAGAGGCTGCACGGAGGTCTGCCGAGTGTTTTGCAAGAAGAGAAAGAAAGTTGTCCAAAACACCTTGCAATCGAATGTTCATGTGAATACAAAAGGCAGGAGAGTGGTCAGGTACTGTTTTCTCTCAGTTGGCAAGCTGCGCACACAATCGCAGTGTTGTACAGCTTGTTTCATCACCTTTGCGAAGTTGCCGCTCTCTCCGGCTCCCGGAGACGAAGAAGCTGCTTCTTCGCGCAAAGACGATTCTGCCGCTCACAGTGCTCTGCGGTGTGCGCCTTCTGCCGAAAGACGCACGGGAGCGGTGCTTAGCTCTGCAGAGCACCGTACCTTCGTCTTTAGCCTCTCTTCTCGTCTACATCTTAGCAGAAAGCTTTTCCACTCTGTCTGGCAAGGAGAAACTGTGCCAGCACAAAAAACATCTCCCATCGTGTTCTAGAGGCTGCACGGAAGTCTGCCGAGTGTTTTGCAAGAAGAGAAAGAAAGTTGTCCAAAACAGCTTACAATCGAATGTTCATGTGATTACAAAAGGCAGGAGAGTGGTCAGGTACTGTTTTCTCTCAGTTGGCAAGCTGCGCACACAATCGCAGTGTTGTACAGCTTGTTTCATCACCTTTGCGAAGTTGCCGCTCTCTCCGGCTCCCGGAGACGAAGAAGCTGCTTCTTCGCGCAAAGACGATTCTGCCGCTCACAGTGCTCTGCGGTGTGCGCCTTCTGCCGAAAGACGCACGGGAGCGGTGCTTAGCTCTGCAGAGCACCGTACCTTCGTCTTTAGCCTCTCTTCTCGTCTACATCTTAGCAGAAAGCTTTTCCACTCTGTCTGGCAAGGAGAAACTGTGCCAGCACAAAAAACATCTCCCATCGTGTTCTAGAGGCTGCATGGAAGTCTGCCGAGTGTTTTGCAAGAAGAGAAAGAAAGTTGTCCAAAACAGCTTACAATCGAATGTTCATGTGATTACAAAAGCCAGGAGAGTGGTCAGGTACTGTTTTCTCTCAGTTGGCAAGCTGCGCACACAATCGCAGTGTTGTACAGCTTGTTTCATCACCTTTGCGAAGCTGCCGCTCTCTCCGGCTGCCGGAGACGAAGAAGTTGCTTCTTCGCGCAAAGACGATTCTGCCGCTCACAGTGCTCTGCGGTGTGCGCCTTCTGCCGAAAGAGGTCCGGGAGCGGTGCTTAGCTCTGCAGAGCACCGTACCTTCGTCTTTAGCCTCTCTTCTCGTCTACATCTTAGCAAAAAGCTCTTCCACTCTCTCTGGCAAGGAGAAACTTTGCCAGCACAGAAAACATCTCCCATCGTGTTCTAGAAGCTGCACGGAGGTCTGCCGAGTGTTTTGCAAGAAGAGAAAGAAAGTTGTCCAAAACAGCTTGCAATCGAATGTTCATGTGAATAGAAAAGGCAGGAGAGTGGTCAGGTACTGTTTTCTCTCAGTTGGCAAGCTGCGCACACAATCGCAGTGTTGTACAGCTTGTTTCATCACCTTTGCGAAGCTGCCGCTCTCTCCGGCTCCCGGAGACGAAGAAGCTGCTTCTTCGCGCAAAGACGATTCTGCCGCTCACAGTGCTCTGCGGTGTGCGCCTTCTGCCGAAAGAGGTTCGAGACCGATGCTTAGCCTGGCAGAGTACCATACGTGATTCTTTAGCCTCGCTTCTCGTCTACATCTTAGCTAAAAGCTTTTCCACTCTGTCTGGCAAGGACAAACTGTGCCAGCACAGAAAACATCTCCCATCGTGTTCTAGAGGCTGCACGGAGGTCTGCCGAGTGTTTTGCAAGAAGAGAAAGAAAGTTGTCCAAAACAGCTTGCAATCGAATGTTCATGTGAATAGAAAAGGCAGGAGAGTGGTCAGGTACTGTTTTCTCTCACTTGGCAAGCTGCGCACACAATCGCAGTGTTGTACAGCTTGTTTCATCACCTTTGCGAAGCTGCCGCTCTCTCCGGCTGCCGGAGACGAAGAAGCTGCTTCTTCGCGCAAAGACGATTCTGCCGCTCACAGTGCTCTGCGGTGTGCGCCTTCTGCCGAAAGACGCACGGGAGCGGTGTTTAGCTCTGCAGAGCACCGTACCTTCGTCTTTAGCCTCTCTTCTCGTCTACATCCTAGCAGAAAGCTTTTCCACTCTGTCTGGCAAGGAGAAACTGTGCCAGCACAGAAAACATCTCCCATCGTGTTCTAGAAGCTGCACGGAGGTCTGACGAGTGTTTTGCAAGAAGAGAAAGAAAGTTGTCCAAAACAGCTTGCAATCGAATGTTCATGTGAATAGAAAAGGCAGGAGAGTGGTCAGGTACTGTTTTCTCTCAGTTGGCAAGCTGCGCACACAATCGCAGTGTTGTACAGCTTGTTTCATCACCTTTGCGAAGTTGCCGCTCTCTCCGGCTCCCGGAGACGAAGAAGCTGCTTCTTCGCGCAAAGACGATTCTGCCGCTCACAGTGCTCTGCGGTGTGCGCCTTCTGCCGAAAGAGGCACGGGAGCGGTGCTTAGCTCTGCAGAGCACCGTACCTTCTTCTTTAGCCTTTCTTCTCATCTACATCTTAGCAAAAAGCTTTTCCACTCTGTCTGGCAAGGAGAAACTGTGCCAGCACAGAAAACATCTCCCATCGTGTTCTAGAGGCTGCACGGAGGTCTGCCGAGTGTTTTGCAAGAAGAGAAAGAAAGTTGTCCAAAACAGCTTGCAATCGAATGTTCATGTGAATAGAAAAGGCAGGAGAGTGGTCAGGTACTGTTTTCTCTCAGTTGGCAAGCTGCGCACACAATCGCAGTGTTGTACAGCTTGTTTCATCACCTTTGCGAAGCTGCCGCTCTCTCCGGCTCCCGGAGACGAAGAAGCTGCTTCTTCGCGCAAAGACGATTCTGCCGCTCACAGTGCTCTGCGGTGTGCGCCTTCTGCCGAAAGAGGTCCGGGAGCGGTGCTTAGCTCTGCAGAGCACCGTACGTTCGTCTTTAGCCTCTCTTCTCGTCTACATCTTAGCAAAAAGCTTTTCCACTCTGTCTGGCATGGAGAAACTGTGCCAGCACAGAAAACATCTCCCATCGTGTTCTAGAAGCTTCACGGAGGTCTGCCGAGTGTTTTGCAAGAAGAGAAAGAAAGTTGTCCAAAACAGCTTGCAATCGAATGTTCATGTGAATAGAAAAGGCAGGAGAGTGGTCAGGTACTGTTTTCTCTCAGTTGGCAAGCTGCGCACACAATCGCAGTGTTGTACAGCTTGTTTCATCACCTTTGCGAAGTTGCCGCTCTCTCCGGCTCCCGGAGACGAAGAAGCTGCTTCTTCGCGCAAAGACGATTCTGCCGCTCACAGTGCTCTGCGGTGTGCGCCTTCTGCCGAAAGACGTCCGGGACCTGTGCTTAGCTCTGCAGAGCACCGTACCTTCGTCTTTAGCCTCTCTTCTCGTCTACATCTTAGCAAAAAGCTTTTCCACTCTGTCTGGCAAGGAGAAACTTTGCCAGCACAGAAAACATCTCCCATGGTCTTCTAGAGGCTGCACGGAGGTCTGCCGAGTGTTTTGCAAGAAGAGAAAGAAAGTTGTCCAAAACACCTTGCAATCGAATGTTCATGTGAATACAAAAGGCAGGAGAGTGGTCAGGTACTGTTTTCTCTCAGTTGGCAAGCTGCGCACACAATCGCAGTGTTGTACAGCTTGTTTCATCACCTTTGCGAAGCTGCCGCTCTCTCCGGCTCCCGGAGACGAAGAAGCTGCTTCTTCGCGCAAAGACGATTCTGCCGCTCACTGTGCTCTGCAGTGTGTGTCTTCTTCCGAAAGAGGTCCGGGAGCGGTGCTTAGCTCTGCAGAGCACCGTACCTTCGTCTTTAGCCTCTCTTCTCGTCTACATATTAGCAAAAAAGCTTTTCCACTCTGTCTGGCAAGGAGAAACTGTGCCAGCACAAAAAACATCTCCCATCGTGTTCTAGAGGCTGCACGGAGGTCTGCCGAGTGTTTTGCAAGAAGAGAAAGAAAGTTGTCCAAAACAGCTTGCAATCGAATGTTCATATGAATAGAAAAGGCAGGAGAGTGGTCAGGTACTGTTTTCTCTCACTTGGCAAGCTGCGCACACAATCGCAGTGTTGTACAGCTTGTTTCATCACCTTTGCCAAGTTGCCGCTCTCTCCGGCTCCCGGAGACGAAGAAGCTGCTTCTTCGCGCAAAGACGATTCTGCCGCTCACAGTGCTCTGCGGTGTGCGCCTTCTGCCCAAAGAGGTCCGGAAGCGGTGCTTAGCTCTGCAGAGCACCGTACCTGCTTCTTTAGCCTCTCTTCTCGTCTACATCTTAGCAAAAAGCTTTTCCACTCTGTCTGGCAAGGAGAAACTGTGCCAGCACAGAAAACATCTCCCATCGTGTTCTAGAGGCTGCACGGAGGTCTGCCGAGTGTTTTGCAAGAAGAGAAAGAAAGTTGTCCAAAACAGCTTGCAATCGAATGTTCATGTGAATAGAAAAGGCAGGAGAGTGGTCAGGTACTGTTTTCTCTCACTTGGCAAGCTGCGCACACAATCGCAGTGTTGTACAGCTTGTTTCATCACCTTTGCGAAGTTGCCGCTCTCTCCGGCTGCCGGAGACGAAGAAGCTGCTTCTTCGCGCAAAGACGATTCTGCCGCTCACAGTGCTCTGCGGTGTGCGCCTTCTGCCGAAAGACGCCCGGGAGCGGTGCTTAGCTCTGCAGAGCACCGTACCTTCGTCTTTAGCCTCTCTTCTCGTCTACATCTTAGCAAAAAGCTTTTCCACTCTGTCTGGCAAGGAGAAACTTTGCCAGCACAGAAAACATCTCCCATCGTGTTCTAGAAGCTGCACGGAGGTCTGCCGAGTGTTTTGCAAGAAGAGAAAGAAAGTTGTCCAAAACAGCTTGCAATCGAATGTTCATGTGAATAGAAAAGGCAGGAGAGTGGTCAGGTACTGTTTTCTCTCAGTTGGCAAGCTGCGCACACAATCGCAGTGTTGTACAGCTTGTTTCATCACCTTTGCGAAGTTGCCGCTCTCTCCGGCTCCCGGAGACGAAGAAGCTGCTTCTTCGCGCAAAGACGATTCTGCCGCTCACAGTGCTCTGCGGTGTGCGCCTTCTGCCGAAAGAGGTCCGGGAGCGGTGCTTAGCTCTGCAGAGCACCGTACCTTCGTCTTTAGCCTCTCTTCTCATCTACATCTTAGCAAAAAGCTTTTCCACTCTGTCTGGCAAGGAGAAACTGTGCCAGCACAGAAAACATCTCCCATCGTGTTCTAGAGGCTGCACGGAGGTCTGCGGAGTGTTTTGCAAGAAGAGAAAGAAAGTTGTCCAAAACAGCTTGCAATCGAATATTCAAGTGAATAGAAAAGGCAGGAGAGTGGTCAGGTACTGTTTTCTCTCAGTTGGCAAGCTGCGCACACAATCGCAGTGTTGTACAGCTTGTTTCATCACCTTTGCGAAGCTGCCGCTCTCTCCGGCTCCCGGAGACGAATAAGCTGCTTCTTCGCGCAAAGACGATTCTGCCGCTCACAGTGCTCTGCGGTGTGCGCCTTCTGCCGAAAGACGTCCGGGAGCGGTGCTTAGCTCTGCAGAGCACCGTACCTTCGTCTTTAGCCTCTCTTCTCGTCTACATCTTAGCAAAAAGCTTTTCCACTCTGTCTGGCAAGGAGAAACTGTGCCAGCACAGAAAACATCTCCCATCGTGTTCTAGAGGCTGCACGGAGGTCTGCCGAGTGTTTTGCAAGAAGAGAAAGAAAGTTGTCCAAAACAGCTTGCAATCGAATGTTCATGTGAATGGAAAAGGCAGGAGAGTGGTCAGGTACTGTTTTCTCTCAGTTCGCAAGCTGCGCACACAATCGCAGTGTTGTACAGCTTGTTTCATCACCTTTGCCAAGTTGCCGCTCTCTCCGGCTCCCGGAGACGAAGAAGCTGCTTCTTCGCGCAAAGACGATTCTGCCGCTCACAGTGCTCTGCGGTGTGCGCCTTCTGCCGAAAGAGGTTCGAGACCGATGCTTAGCTCTGCAGAGTACCATACGTGATTCTTTAGCCTCGCTTCTCGTCTACATCTTAGCTAAAAGCTTTTCCACTCTGTCTGGCAAGGACAAACTGTGCCAGCACAGAAAACATCTCCCATCGTGTTCTAGAGGCTGCACGGAGGTCTGCCGAGTGTTTTGCAAGAAGAGAAAGAAAGTTGTCCAAAACAGCTTGCAATCGAATGTTCATGTGAATAGAAAAGGCAGGAGAGTGGTCAGGTACTGTTTTCTCTCACTTGGCAAGCTGCGCACACAATCGCAGTGTTGTACAGCTTGTTTCATCACCTTTGCGAAGCTGCCGCTCTCTCCGGCTGCCGGAGACGAAGAAGCTGCTTCTTCGCGCAAAGACGATTCTGCCGCTCACAGTGCTCTGCGGTGTGCGCCTTCTGCCGAAAGACGCACGGGAGCGGTGTTTAGCTCTGCAGAGCACCGTACCTTCGTCTTTAGCCTCTCTTCTCGTCTACATCCTAGCAGAAAGCTTTTCCACTCTGTCTGGCAAGGAGAAACTGTGCCAGCACAGAAAACATCTCCCATCGTGTTCTAGAAGCTGCACGGAGGTCTGACGAGTGTTTTGCAAGAAGAGAAAGAAAGTTGTCCAAAACAGCTTGCAATCGAATGTTCATGTGAATAGAAAAGGCAGGAGAGTGGTCAGGTACTGTTTTCTCTCAGTTGGCAAGCTGCGCACACAATCGCAGTGTTGTACAGCTTGTTTCATCACCTTTGCCAAGTTGCCGCTCTCTCCGGCTCCCGGAGACGAAGAAGCTGCTTCTTCGCGCAAAGACGATTCTGCCGCTCACAGTGCTCTGCGGTGTGCGCCTTCTGCCGAAAGAGGCACGGGAGCGGTGCTTAGCTCTGCAGAGCACCGTACCTTCTTCTTTAGCCTCTCTTCTCATCTACATCTTAGCAAAAAGCTTTTCCACTCTGTCTGGCAAGGAGAAACTGTGCCAGCACAGAAAACATCTCCCATCGTGTTCTAGAGGCTGCACGGAGGTCTGCCGAGTGTTTTGCAAGAAGAGAAAGAAAGTTGTCCAAAACAGCTTGCAATCGAATGTTCATGTGAATAGAAAAGGCAGGAGAGTGGTCAGGTACTGTTTTCTCTCAGTTGGCAAGCTGCGCACACAATCGCAGTGTTGTACAGCTTGTTTCATCACCTTTGCGAAGCTGCCGCTCTCTCCGGCTCCCGGAGACGAAGAAGCTGCTTCTTCGCGCAAAGACGATTCTGCCGCTCACAGTGCTCTGCGGTGTGCGCCTTCTGCCGAAAGAGGTCCGGGAGCGGTGCTTAGCTCTGCAGAGCACCGTACGTTCGTCTTTAGCCTCTCTTCTCGTCTACATCTTAGCAAAAAGCTTTTCCACTCTGTCTGGCAAGGAGAAACTGTGCCAGCACAGAAAACATCTCCCATCGTGTTCTAGAAGCTTCACGGAGGTCTGCCGAGTGTTTTGCAAGAAGAGAAAGAAAGTTGTCCAAAACAGCTTTCAATCGAATGTTCATGTGAATAGAAAAGGCAGGAGAGTGGTCAGGTACTGTTTTCTCTCAGTTGGCAAGCTGCGCACACAATCGCAGTGTTGTACAGCTTGTTTCATCACCTTTGCGAAGTTGCCGCTCTCTCCGGCTCCCGGAGACGAAGAAGCTGCTTCTTCGCGCAAAGACGATTCTGCCGCTCACAGTGCTCTGCGGTGTGCGCCTTCTGCCGAAAGACGTCCGGGACCTGTGCTTAGCTCTGCAGAGCACCGTACCTTCGTCTTTAGCCTCTCTTCTCGTCTACATC
This sequence comes from Melozone crissalis, assembly GCF_028551555.1. Taxonomy (NCBI): domain Eukaryota; kingdom Metazoa; phylum Chordata; class Aves; order Passeriformes; family Passerellidae; genus Melozone; species Melozone crissalis. Next base: position 54,303 of record NW_026536084.1, on the reverse strand, counting down.
TTAGCAAAAAGCTTTTCCACTCTGTCTGGCAAGGAGAAACTTTGCCAGCACAGAAAACATCTCCCATGGTCTTCTAGAGGCTGCACGGAGGTCTGCCGAGTGTTTTGCAAGAAGAGAAAGAAAGTTGTCCAAAACACCTTGCAATCGAATATTCATGTGAATACAAAAGGCAGGAGAGTGGTCAGGTACTGTTTTCTCTCAGTTGGCAAGCTGCGCACACAATCGCAGTGTTGTACAGCTTGTTTCATCACCTTTGCGAAGCTGCCGCTCTCTCCGGCTCCCGGAGACGAAGAAGCTGCTTCTTCGCGCAAAGACGATTCTGCCGCTCACTGTGCTCTGCAGTGTGTGTCTTCTTCCGAAAGAGGTCCGGGAGCGGTGCTTAGCTCTGCAGAGCACCGTACCTTCGTCTTTAGCCTCTCTTCTCGTCTACATCTTAGCAAAAAAGCTTTTCCACTCTGTCTGGCAAGGAGAAACTGTGCCAGCACAAAAAACATCTCCCATCGTGTTCTAGAGGCTGCACGGAGGTCTGCCGAGTGTTTTGCAAGAAGAGAAAGAAAGTTGTCCAAAACAGCTTGCAATCGAATGTTCATATGAATAGAAAAGGCAGGAGAGTGGTCAGGTACTGTTTTCTCTCACTTGGCAAGCTGCGCACACAATCGCAGTGTTGTACAGCTTGTTTCATCACCTTTGCCAAGTTGCCGCTCTCTCCGGCTCCCGGAGACGAAGAAGCTGCTTCTTCGCGCAAAGACGATTCTGCCGCTCACAGTGCTCTGCGGTGTGCGCCTTCTGCCCAAAGAGGTCCGGAAGCGGTGCTTAGCTCTGCAGAGCACCGTACCTGCTTCTTTAGCCTCTCTTCTCGTCTACATCTTAGCAAAAAGCTTTTCCACTCTGTCTGGCAAGGAGAAACTGTGCCAGCACAGAAAACATCTCCCATCGTGTTCTAGAGGCTGCACGGAGGTCTGCGGAGTGTTTTGCAAGAAGAGAAAGAAAGTTGTCCAAAACAGCTTGCAATCGAATGTTCATGTGAATAGAAAAGGCAGGAGAGTGGTCAGGTACTGTTTTCTCTCACTTGGCAAGCTGCGCACACAATCGCAGTGTTGTACAGCTTGTTTCATCACCTTTGCGAAGTTGCCGCTCTCTCCGGCTGCCGGAGACGAAGAAGCTGCTTCTTCGCGCAAAGACGATTCTGCCGCTCACAGTGCTCTGCGGTGTGCGCCTTCTGCCGAAAGACGCCCGGGAGCGGTGCTTAGCTCTGCAGAGCACCGTACCTTCGTCTTTAGCCTCTCTTCTCGTCTACATCTTAGCAAAAAGCTTTTCCACTCTGTCTGGCAAGGAGAAACTTTGCCAGCACAGAAAACATCTCCCATCGTGTTCTAGAAGCTGCACGGAGGTCTGCCGAGTGTTTTGCAAGAAGAGAAAGAAAGTTGTCCAAAACAGCTTGCAATCGAATGTTCATGTGAATAGAAAAGGCAGGAGAGTGGTCAGGTACTGTTTTCTCTCAGTTGGCAAGCTGCGCACACAATCGCAGTGTTGTACAGCTTGTTTCATCACCTTTGCGAAGTTGCCGCTCTCTCCGGCTCCCGGAGACGAAGAAGCTGCTTCTTCGCGCAAAGACGATTCTGCCGCTCACAGTGCTCTGCGGTGTGCGCCTTCTGCCGAAAGAGGTCCGGGAGCGGTGCTTAGCTCTGCAGAGCACCGTACCTTCGTCTTTAGCCTCTCTTCTCATCTACATCTTAGCAAAAAGCTTTTCCACTCTGTCTGGCAAGGAGAAACTGTGCCAGCACAGAAAACATCTCCCATCGTGTTCTAGAGGCTGCACGGAGGTCTGCCGAGTGTTTTGCAAGAAGAGAAAGAAAGTTGTCCAAAACAGCTTGCAATCGAATGTTCAAGTGAATAGAAAAGGCAGGAGAGTGGTCAGGTACTGTTTTCTCTCAGTTGGCAAGCTGCGCACACAATCGCAGTGTTGTACAGCTTGTTTCATCACCTTTGCGAAGTTGCCGCTCTCTCCGGCTCCCGGAGACGAAGAAGCTGCTTCTTCGCGCAAAGACGATTCTGCCGCTCACAGTGCTCTGCGGTGTGCGCCTTCTGCCGAAAGACGTCCGGGAGCGGTGCTTAGCTCTGCAGAGCACCGTACCTTCGTCTTTAGCCTCTCTTCTCATCTACATCTTAGCAAAAAGCTTTTCCACTCTGTCTGGCAAGGAGAAACTGTGCCAGCACAGAAAACATCTCCCATCGTGTTCTAGAGGCTGCACGGAGGTCTGCCGAGTGTTTTGCAAGAAGAGAAAGAAAGTTGTCCAAAACAGCTTGCAATCGAATGTTCATGTGAATAGAAAAGGCAGGAGAGTGGTCAGGTACTGTTTTCTCTCAGTTGGCAAGCTGCTCACACAATCGCAGTGTTGTACAGCTTGTTTCATCACCTTTGCAAAGTTGCCGCTCTCTCCGGCTCCCGGAGACGAAGAAGCTGATTCTTCGCGCAAAGACGATTCTGCCGCTCACTGTGCTCTGCGGTGTGCGCCTTCTGCCGAAAGAAGTCCGGGAGCGATGCTTAGCTCTGCAGAGTACCATACGTGCTTCTTTAGCCACGCTTCTCGTCTACATCTTAGCAAAAAGCTTTTCCACCCTGTCTGGCAAGGAGAAACTTTGCCAGCACAGAAAACATCTCCCATGGTCTTCTAGAGGCTGCACGGAGGTCTGCCGAGTGTTTTGCAAGAAGAGAAACAAAGTTGTCCAAAACACCTTGCAATCGAATGTTCATGTGAATACAAAAGGCAGGAGAGTGGTCAGGTACTGTTTTCTCTCAGTTGGCAAGCTGCGCACACAATCGCAGTGTTGTACAGCTTGTTTCATCACCTTTGCGAAGTTGCCGCTCTCTCCGGCTCCCGGAGACGAAGAAGCTGCTTCTTTGCGCAAAGACGATTCTGCCGCTCACAGTGCTCTGCGGTGTGCGGCTTCTGCCGAAAGACGCAGGGGAGCGGTGCTTAGCTCTGCAGAGCACCGTACCTTCGTCTTTAGCCTCTCTTCTCGTCTACATCTTAGCAAGAAGCTTTTCCACTCTGTCTGGCAAGGAGAAACTGTGCCAGCACAAAAAACATCTCCCATCGTGTTCTAGAGGCTGCACGGAGGTCTGCCGAGAGTTTTGCAAGAAGAGAAAGAAAGTTGCCCAAAACAGCTTACAATCGAATGTTCATGTGAATAGAAAAGGCAGGAGAGTGGTCAGGTACTGTTTTCTCTCAGTTGGCAAGCTGCGCACACAATCGCAGTGTTGTACAGCTTGTTTCATCACCTTTGCCAAGTTGCCGCTCTCTCCGGCTGCCGGAGACGAAGAAGCTGCTTCTTTGCGCAAAGACGATTCTTCCGCTCACAGTGCTCTGCGGTGTGCGCCTTCTGCCGAAAGAGGTCCGGGAGCGGTGCTTAGCTCTGCAGAGCACCGTACCTTCGTCTTTAGCCTCTCTTCTCATCTACATCTTAGCAAAAAGCTTTTCCACTCTGTCTGGCAAGGAGAAACTGTGCCAGCACAGAAAACATCTCCCATCGTGTTCTAGAGGCTGCACGGAGGTCTGCCGAGTGTTTTGCAAGAAGAGAAAGAAAGTTGTCCAAAACAGCTTGCAATCGAATGTTCATGTGAATAGAAAAGGCAGGAGAGTGGTCAGGTACTGTTTTCTCTCAGTTGGCAAGCTGCGCACACAATCGCAGTGTTGTACAGCTTGTTTCATCACCTTTGCGAAGTTGCCGCTCTCTCCGGCTGCCGGAGACGAAGAAGCTGCTTCTTCGCGCAAAGACGATTCTGCCGCTCACAGTGCTCTGCGGTGTGCGCCTTCTGCCGAAAGACGTCCGGGAGCGGTGCTTAGCTCTGCAGAGCACCGTACCTTCGTCTTTAGCCTCTCTTCTCGTCTACATCTTAGCAAAAAGCTTTTCCACTCTGTCTGGCAAGGAGAAACTGTGCCAGCACAGAAAACATCTCCCATCGTGTTCCAGAAGCTTCACGGAGGTCTGCCGAGTGTTTTGCAAGAAGAGAAAGAAAGTTGTCCAAAACAGCTTGCAATCGAATGTTCATGTGAATAGAAAAGGCAGGAGAGTGGTCAGGTACTGTTTTCTCTCAGTTGGCAAGCTGCGGACACAATCGCAGTGTTGTACAGCTTGTTTCATCACCTTTGCGAAGTTGCCGCTCTCTCCGGCTCCCGGAGACGAAGAAGCTGCTTCTTCGCGCAAAGACGATTCTGCCGCTCACAGTGCTCTGCGGTGTGCGCCTTCTGCCGAAAGACGTCCGGGAGCGGTGCTTAGCTCTGCAGAGCACCGTACCTTCGTCTTTAGCCTCTCTTCTCATCTACATCTTAGCAAAAAGCTTTTCCACTCTGTCTGGCAAGGACAAACTTTGCCAGCACAGAAAACATCTCCCATGGTCTTCTAGAGGCTGCACGGAGGTCTGCCGAGTGTTTTGCAAGAAGAGAAAGAAAGTTGTCCAAAACAGCTTGCAATCGAATGTTCATGTGAATAGAAAAGGCAGGAGAGTGGTCAGGTACTGTTTTCTCTCAGTTGGCAAGCTGCGCACACAATCGCAGTGTTGTACAGCTTGTTTCATCACCTTTGCGAAGTTGCCGCTCTCTCCGGCTCCCGGAGACGAAGAAGCTGCTTCTTCGCGCAAAGACGATTCTGCCGCTCACAGTGCTCTGCGGTGTGCGCCTTCTGCCGAAAGAGGCCCGGGACCTGTGCTTAGCTCTGCAGAGCACCGTACCTTCGTCTTTAGCCTCTCTTCTCGTCTACATCTTAGCAAAAAGCTTTTCCACTCTGTCTGGCAAGGAGAAACTGTGCCAGCACAAAAAACATCTCCCATCGTGTTCTAGAGGCTGCACGGAGGTCTGCCGAGTGTTTTGCAAGAAGAGAAAGAAAGTTGTCCAAAAAAGCTTCCAATCGAATGTTCAAGTGAATAGAAAAGGCAGGAGAGTGGTCAGGTACTGTTTTCTCTCACTTGGCAAGCTGCGCACACAATCGCAGTGTTGTACAGCTTGTTTCATCACCTTTGCGAAGTTGCCGCTCTCTCCGGCTCCCGGAGACGAAGAAGCTGCTTCTTCGCGCAAAGACGATTCTGCCGCTCACAGTGCTCTGCGGTGTGCGCCTTCTGCCGAAAGAGGCACGGGAGCGGTGCTTAGCTCTGCAGAGCACCGTACCTTCGTCTTTAGCCTCTCTTCTCGTCTACATCTTAGCAGAAAGCTTTTCCACTCTGTCTGGCAAGGAGAAACTGTGCCAGCACAAAAAACATCTCCCATCGTGTTCTAGAGGCTGCACGGAAGTCTGCCGAGTGTTTTGCAAGAAGAGAAAGAAAGTTGTCCAAAACAGCTTACAATCGAATGTTCATGTGATTACAAAAGGCAGGAGAGTGGTCAGGTACTGTTTTCTCTCAGTTGGCAAGCTGCGCACACAATCGCAGTGTTGTACAGCTTGTTTCATCACCTTTGCGAAGCTGCCGCTCTCTCCGGCTGCCGGAGACGAAGAAGTTGCTTCTTCGCGCAAAGACGATTCTGCCGCTCACAGTGCTCTGCGGTGTGCGCCTTCTGCCGAAAGACGCCCGGGAGCGGTGCTTAGCTCTGCAGAGCACCGTACCTTCGTCTTTAGCCTCTCTTCTCGTCTACATCTCAGCAAAAAGCTCTTCCACTCTCTCTGGCAAGGAGAAACTTTGCCAGCACAGAAAACATCTCCCATCGTGTTCTAGAAGCTGCACGGAGGTCTGCCGAGTGTTTTGCAAGAAGAGAAAGAAAGTTGTCCAAAACAGCTTGCAATCGAATGTTCATGTGAATAGAAAAGGCAGGAGAGTGGTCAGGTACTGTTTTCTCTCAGTTGGCAAGCTGCGCACACAATCGCAGTGTTGTACAGCTTGTTTCATCACCTTTGCGAAGTTGCCGCTCTCTCCGGCTCCCGGAGACGAAGAAGCTGCTTCTTCGCGCAAAGACGATTGTGCCGCTCACAGTGCTCTGCGGTGTGCGCCTTCTGCCGAAAGAGGCACGGGAGCGGTGCTTAGCTCTGCAGAGCACCGTACCTTCGTCTTTAGCCTCTCTTCTCATCTACATCTTTGCAAAAAGCTTTTCCACTCTGTCTGGCAAGGAGAAACTGTGCCAGCACAGAAAACATCTCCCATCGTGTTCTAGAGGCTGCACGGAGGTCTGCCGAGTGTTTTGCAAGAAGAGAAGGAAAGTTGTCCAAAACAGCTTGCAATCGAATGTTCATGTGAATAGAAAAGGCAGGAGAGTGGTCAGGTACTGTTTTCTCTCAGTTGGCAAGCTGCTCACACAATCGCAGTGTTGTACAGCTTGTTTCATCACCTTTGCAAAGTTGCCGCTCTCTCCGGCTCCCGGAGACGAAGAAGCTGATTCTTCGCGCAAAGACGATTCTGCCGCTCACTGTGCTCTGCGGTGTGCGCCTTCTGCCGAAATAAGTCCGGGAGCGATGCTTAGCTCTGCAGAGTACCATACGTGGTTCTTTAGCCACGCTTCTCGTCTACATCTTAGCAAAAAGCTTTTCCACTCTGTCTGGCAAGGAGAAACTGTGCCAGCACAAAAAACATCTCCCATCGTGTTCTAGAGGCTGCACGGAGGTCTGCCGAGTGTTTTGCAAGAAGAGAAAGAAAGTTGTCCAAAACAGCTTCCAATCGAATGTTCATGTGAATAGAAAAGGCAGGAGAGTGGTCAGGTACTGTTTTCTCTCAGTTGGCAAGCTGCTCACACAATCGCAGTGTTGTACAGCTTGTTTCATCACCTTTGCCAAGTTGCCGCTCTCTCCGGCTCCCGGAGACGAAGAAGCTGCTTCTTCGCGCAAAGACGATTCTGCCGCTCACAGTGCTCTGCGGTGTGCGCCTTCTGCCGAAAGACGCACGGGAGCGGTGTTTAGCTCTGCAGAGCACAGTACCTTCGTCTTTAGCCTCTCTTCTCGTCTACATCCTAGCAGAAAGCTTTTCCACTCTGTCTGGCAAGGAGAAACTGTGCCTGCACAAAAAACATCTCCCATCGTGTTCTAGAGGCTGCACGGAGGTCTGCCGAGTGTTTTGCAAGAAGAGAAAGAAAGTTGTCCAAAACAGCTTACAATCGAATGTTCATGTGATTACAAAAGGCAGGAGAGTGGTCAGGTACTGTTTTCTCTCAGTTGGCAAGCTGCGCACACAATCGCAGCGTTGTACAGCTTGTTTCATCAACTTTGCGAAGCTGCCGCTCTCTCCGGCTGCCGGAGACGAAGAAGCTGCTTCTTCGCGCAAAGACGATTCTGCCGCTCACAGTGCTCTGCGGTGTGCGCCTTCTGCCGAAAGAGGTCCGGGAGCGGTGCTTAGCTCTGCAGAGCACCGTACCTTCGTCTTTAGCCTCTCTTCTCGTCTACATCTTAGCAAAAAGCTTTTCCACTCTGTCTGGCAAGGAGAAACTGTGCCAGCACAGAAAACATCTCCCATCGTGTTCTAGAAGCTTCACGGAGGTCTGCCGAGTGTTTTGCAAGAAGAGAAAGAAAGTTGTCCAAAACAGCTTGCATTCGAATGTTCATGTGAATAGAAAAGGCAGGAGAGTGGTCAGGTACTGTTTTCTCTCAGTTGGCAAGCTGCGCACACAATCGCAGTGTTGTACAGCTTGTTTCATCACCTTTGCGAAGTTGCCGCTCTCTCCGGCTCCCGGAGACGAAGAAGCTGCTTCTTCGCGCAAAGACGATTCTGCCGCTCACAGTGCTCTGCGGTGTGCGCCTTCTGCCGAAAGGGGTCCGGGAGCGGTGCTTAGCTCTGCAGAGCACCGTACCTTCGTCTTTAGCCTCTCTTCTCATCTACATCTTAGCAAAAAGCTTTTCCACTCTGTCTGGCAAGGAGAAACTTTGCCAGCACAGAAAACATCTCCCATGGTCTTCTAGAGGCTGCACGGAGGTCTGCCGAGTGTTTTGCAAGAAGAGAAAGAAAGTTGTCCAAAACACCTTGCAATCGAATGTTCATGTGAATACAAAAGGCAGGAGAGTGGTCAGGTACTGTTTTCTCTCAGTTGGCAAGCTGCGCACACAATCGCAGTGTTGTACAGCTTGTTTCATCACCTTTGCCAAGTTGCCGCTCTCTCCGGCTCCCGGAGACGAAGAAGCTGCTTCTTCGCGCAAAGACGATTCTGCCGCTCACAGTGCTCTGCGGTGTGCGCCTTCTGCCGAAAGAGGTCCGGGAGCGGTGCTTAGCTCTGCAGAGCACCGTACCTTCGTCTTTAGCCTCTCTTCTCGTCTACATCTTAGCAAAAAGCTTTTCCACTCTGTCTGGCAAGGAGAAACTGTGCCAGCACAGAAAACATCTCCCATCGTGTTCTAGAAGCTGCACGGAGGTCTGCCGAGTGTTTTGTAAGAAGAGAAGGAAAGTTGTCCAAAACAGCTTGCAATCGAATGTTCATGTCAATGGAAAAGGCAGGAGAGTGGTCAGGTACTGTTTTCTCTCAGTTCGCAAGCTGCGCACACAATCGCAGTGTTGTACAGCTTGTTTCATCACCTTTGCCAAGTTGCCGCTCTCTCCGGCTCCCGGAGACGAAGAAGCTGCTTCTTCGCGCAAAGACGATTCTGCCGCTCACAGTGCTCTGCGGTGTGCGCCTTCTGCCGAAAGAGGTTCGAGACCGATGCTTAGCTCTGCAGAGTACCATACGTGATTCTTTTGCCTCGCTTCTCGTCTACATCTTAGCAAAAAGCTTTTCCACTCTGTCTGGCAAGGAGAAACTGTGCCAGCACAGAAAACATCTCCCATCGTGTTCTAGAGGCTGCACGGAGGTCTGCCGAGTGTTTTGCAAGAAGAGAAAGAAAGTTGTCCAAAACACCTTGCGATCGAATGTTCATGTGAATAGAAAAGGCAGGAGAGTGGTCAGGTACTGTTTTCTCTCACTTGGCAAGCTGCGCACACAATCGCAGTGTTGTACAGCTTGTTTCATCACCTTTGCGAACCTGCCGCTCTCTCCGGCTGCCGGAGACGAAGAAGCTGCTTCTTCGCGCAAAGACGATTCTGCCGCTCACAGTGCTCTGCGGTGTGCGCCTTCTGCCGAAAGAGGCACGGGAGCGGTGCTTAGCTCTGCAGAGCACCGTACCTTCTTCTTTAGCCTCTCTTCTCATCTACATCTTAGCAAAAAGCTTTTCCACTCTGTCTGGCAAGGAGAAACTGTGCCAGCACAGAAAACATCTCCCATCGTGTTCTAGAGGCTGCACGGAGGTCTGCCGAGTGTTTTGCAAGAAGAGAAAGAAAGTTGTCCAAAACAGCTTGCAATCGAATGTTCATGTGAATAGAAAAGGCAGGAGAGTGGTCAGGTACTGTTTTCTCTCAGTTGGCAAGCTGCGCACACAATCGCAGTGTTGTACAGCTTGTTTCATCACCTTTGCAAAGCTGCCGCTCTCTCCGGCTCCCGGAGACGAAGAAGCTGCTTCTTCGCGCAAAGACGATTCTGCCGCTCACAGTGCTCTGCGGTGTGCGCCTTCTGCCGAAAGAGGTCCGGGAGCGGTGCTTAGCTCTGCAGAGCACCGTACGTTCGTCTTTAGCCTCTCTTCTCATCTACATCTTAGCAAAAAGCTTTTCCACTCTGTCTGGCAAGGAGAAACTGTGCCAGCACAGAAAACATCTCCCATCGTGTTCTAGAAGCTTCACGGAGGTCTGCCGAGTGTTTTGCAAGAAGAGAAAGAAAGTTGTCCAAAACAGCTTGCAATCGAATGTTCATGTGAATAGAAAAGGCAGGAGAGTGGTCAGGTACTGTTTTCTCTCAGTTGGCAAGCTGCGCACACAATCGCAGTGTTGTACAGCTTGTTTCATCACCTTTGCGAAGTTGCCGCTCTCTCCGGCTCCCGGAGACGAAGAAGCTGCTTCTTCGCGCAAAGACGATTCTGCCGCTCACAGTGCTCTGCGGTGTGCGCCTTCTGCCGAAAGACGTCCGGGACCTGTGCTTAGCTCTGCAGAGCACCGTACCTTCGTCTTTAGCCTCTCTTCTCGTCTACATCTTAGCAAAAAGCTTTTCCACTCTGTCTGGCAAGGAGAAACTTTGCCAGCACAGAAAACATCTCCCATGGTCTTCTAGAGGCTGCACGGAGGTCTGCCGAGTGTTTTGCAAGAAGAGAAAGAAAGTTGTCCAAAACACCTTGCAATCGAATGTTCATGTGAATACAAAAGGCAGGAGAGTGGTCAGGTACTGTTTTCTCTCAGTTGGCAAGCTGCGCACACAATCGCAGTGTTGTACAGCTTGTTTCATCACCTTTGCGAAGCTGCCGCTCTCTCCGGCTCCCGGAGACGAAGAAGCTGCTTCTTCGCGCAAAGACGATTCTGCCGCTCACTGTGCTCTGCGGTGTGTGTCTTCTTCCGAAAGAGGTCCGGGAGCGGTGCTTAGCTCTGCAGAGCACCGTACCTTCGTCTTTAGCCTCTCTTCTCGTCTACATCTTAGCAAAAAGCTTTTCCACTCTGTCTGGCAAGGAGAAACTGTGCCAGCACAAAAAACATCTCCCATCGTGTTCTAGAGGCTGCACGGAGGTCTGCCGAGTGTTTTGCAAGAAGAGAAAGAAAGTTGTCCAAAACAGCTTGCAATCGAATGTTCATATGAATAGAAAAGGCAGGAGAGTGGTCAGGTACTGTTTTCTCTCACTTGGCAAGCTGCGCACACAATCGCAGTGTTGTACAGCTTGTTTCATCACCTTTGCCAAGTTGCCGCTCTCTCCGGCTCCCGGAGACGAAGAAGCTGCTTCTTCGCGCAAAGACGATTCTGCCGCTCACAGTGCTCTGCGGTGTGCGCCTTCTGCCCAAAGAGGTACGGAAGCGGTGCTTAGCTCTGCAGAGCACTGTACCTGCTTCTTTAGCCTCTCTTCTCTTCTACATCTTAGCAAAAAGCTTTTCCACTCTGTCTGGCAAGGAGAAACTGTGCCAGCACAGAAAACATCTCCCATCGTGTTCTAGAGGCTGCACGGAGGTCTGCCGAGTGTTTTGCAAGAAGAGAAAGAAAGTTGTCCAAAACAGCTTGCAATCGAATGTTCATGTGAATAGAAAAGGCAGGAGAGTGGTCAGGTACTGTTTTCTCTCACTTGGCAAGCTGCGCACACAATCGCAGTGTTGTACAGCTTGTTTCATCACCTTTGCGAAGTTGCCGCTCTCTCCGGCTGCCGGAGACGAAGAAGCTGCTTCTTCGCGCAAAGACGATTCTGCCGCTCACAGTGCTCTGCGGTGTGCGCCTTCTGCCGAAAGACGCCCGGGAGCGGTGCTTAGCTCTGCAGAGCACCGTACCTTCGTCTTTAGCCTCTCTTCTCGTCTACATCTTAGCAAAAAGCTTTTCCACTCTGTCTGGCAAGGAGAAACTTTGCCAGCACAGAAAACATCTCCCATCGTGTTCTAGAGGCTGCACGGAGGTCTGCCGAGTGTTTTGCAAGAAGAGAAAGAAAGTTGTCCAAAACAGCTTGCAATCGAATGTTCATGTGAATAGAAAAGGCAGGAGAGTGGTCAGGTACTGTTTTCTCTCAGTTGGCAAGCTGCGCACACAATCGCAGTGTTGTACAGCTTGTTTCATCACCTTTGCCAAGTTGCCGCTCTCTCCGGCTCCCGGAGACGAAGAAGCTGCTTCTTCGCGCAAAGACGATTCTGCCGCTCACAGTGCTCTGCGGTGTGCGCCTTCTGCCCAAAGAGGTACGGAAGCGGTGCTTAGCTCTGCAGAGCACTGTACCTGCTTCTTTAGCCTCTCTTCTCTTCTACATCTTAGCAAAAAGCTTTTCCACTCTGTCTGGCAAGGAGAAACTGTGCCAGCACAGAAAACATCTCCCATCGTGTTCTAGAGGCTGCACGGAGGTCTGCCGAGTGTTTTGCAAGAAGAGAAAGAAAGTTGTCCAAAACAGCTTGCAATCGAATGTTCATGTGAATAGAAAAGGCAGGAGAGTGGTCAGGTACTGTTTTCTCTCACTTGGCAAGCTGCGCACACAATCGCAGTGTTGTACAGCTTGTTTCATCACCTTTGCCAAGTTGCCGCTCTCTCCGGCTCCCGGAGACGAAGAAGCTGCTTCTTCGCGCAAAGACGATTCTGCCGCTCACAGTGCTCTGCGGTGTGCGCCTTCTGCCCAAAGAGGTACGGAAGCGGTGCTTAGCTCTGCAGAGCACTGTACCTGCTTCTTTAGCCTCTCTTCTCTTCTACATCTTAGCAAAAAGCTCTTCCACTCTCTCTGGCAAGGAGAAACTGTGCCAGCACAGAAAACATCTCCCATCGTGTTCTAGAGGCTGCACGGAGGTCTGCCGAGTCTTTTGCAAGAAGAGAAAGAAAGTTGTCCAAAACAGCTTGCAATCGAATGTTCATGTGAATAGAAAAGGCAGGAGAGTGGTCAGGTACTGTTTTCTCTCACTTGGCAAGCTGCGCACACAATCGCAGTGTTGTACAGCTTGTTTCATCACCTTTGCGAAGGTGCCGCTCTCTCCGGCTGCCGGAGACGAAGAAGCTGCTTCTTCGCGCAAAGACGATTCTGCCGCTCACAGTGCTCTGCGGTGTGCGCCTTCTGCCGAAAGACGCCCGGGAGCGGTGCTTAGCTCTGCAGAGCACCGTACCTTCGTCTTTAGCCTCTCTTCTCGTCTACATCTTAGCAAAAAGCTTTTCCACTCTGTCTGGCAAGGAGAAACTTTGCCAGCACAGAAAACATCTCCCATCGTGTTCTAGAAGCTGCACGGAGGTCTGCCGAGTGTTTTGCAAGAAGAGAAAGAAAGTTGTCCAAAACAGCTTGCAATCGAATGTTCATGTGAATAGAAAAGGCAGGAGAGTGGTCAGGTACTGTTTTCTCTCAGTTGGCAAGCTGCGCACACAATCGCAGTGTTGTACAGCTTGTTTCATCACCTTTGCCAAGTTGCCGCTCTCTCCGGCTCCCGGAGACGAAGAAGCTGCTTCTTCGAGCAAAGACGATTCTGCCGCTCACAGTGCTCTGCGGTGTGCGCCTTCTGCCGAAAGAGGTCCGGGAGCGGTGCTTAGCTCTGCAGAGCACCGTACCTTCGTCTTTAGCCTCTCTTCTCATCTACATCTTAGCAAAAAGCTTTTCCACTCTGTCTGGCAAGGAGAAACTGTGCCAGCACAGAAAACATCTCCCATCGTGTTCTAGAGGCTGCACGGAGGTCTGCCGAGTGTTTTGCAAGAAGAGAAAGAAAGTTGTCCAAAACAGCTTGCAATCGAATGTTCATGTGAATAGAAAAGGCAGGAGAGTGGTCAGGTACTGTTTTCTCTCACTTGGCAAGCTGCGCACACAATCGCAGTGTTGTACAGCTTGTTTCATCACCTTTGCCAAGTTGCCGCTCTCTCCGGCTCCCGGAGACGAAGAAGCTGCTTCTTCGCGCAAAGACGATTCTGCCGCTCACAGTGCTCTGCGGTGTGCGCCTTCTGCCCAAAGAGGTACGGAAGCGGTGCTTAGCTCTGCAGAGCACTGTACCTGCTTCTTTAGCCTCTCTTCTCTTCTACATCTTAGCAAAAAGCTTTTCCACTCTGTCTGGCAAGGAGAAACTGTGCCAGCACAGAAAACATCTCCCATCGTGTTCTAGAGGCTGCACGGTGGTCTGCCGAGTGTTTTGCAAGAAGAGAAAGAAAGTTGTCCAAAACAGCTTGCAATCGAATGTTCATGTGAATAGAAAAGGCAGGAGAGTGGTCAGGTACTGTTTTCTCTCACTTGGCAAGCTGCGCACACAATCGCAGTGTTGTACAGCTTGTTTCATCACCTTTGCGAAGTTGCCGCTCTCTCCGGCTGCCGGAGACGAAGAAGCTGCTTCTTCGCGCAAAGACGATTCTGCCGCTCACAGTGCTCTGCGGTGTGCGCCTTCTGCCGAAAGACGCCCGGGAGCGGTGCTTAGCTCTGCAGAGCACCGTACCTTCGTCTTTAGCCTCTCTTCTCGTCTACATCTTAGCAAAAAGCTTTTCCACTCTGTCTGGCAAGGAGAAACTTTGCCAGCACAGAAAACATCTCCCATCGTGTTCTAGAAGCTGCACGGAGGTCTGCCGAGTGTTTTGCAAGAAGAGAAAGAAAGTTGTCCAAAACAGCTTGCAATCGAATGTTCATGTGAATAGAAAAGGCAGGAGAGTGGTCAGGTACTGTTTTCTCTCAGTTGGCAAGCTGCGCACACAATCGCAGTGTTGTACAGCTTGTTTCATCACCTTTGCCAAGTTGCCGCTCTCTCCGGCTCCCGGAGACGAAGAAGCTGCTTCTTCGCGCAAAGACGATTCTGCCGCTCACAGTGCTCTGCGGTGTGCGCCTTCTGCCCAAAGAGGTACGGAAGCGGTGCTTAGCTCTGCAGAGCACTGTACCTGCTTCTTTAGCCTCTCTTCTCTTCTACATCTTAGCAAAAAGCTTTTCCACTCTGTCTGGCAAGGAGAAACTGTGCCAGCACAGAAAACATCTCCCATCGTGTTCTAGAGGCTGCACGGAGGTCTGCCGAGTGTTTTGCAAGAAGAGAAAGAAAGTTGTCCAAAACAGCTTGCAATCGAATGTTCATGTGAATAGAAAAGGCAGGAGAGTGGTCAGGTACTGTTTTCTCTCACTTGGCAAGCTGCGCACACAATCGCAGTGTTGTACAGCTTGTTTCATCACCTTTGCCAAGTTGCCGCTCTCTCCGGCTCCCGGAGACGAAGAAGCTGCTTCTTCGCGCAAAGACGATTCTGCCGCTCACAGTGCTCTGCGGTGTGCGCCTTCTGCCCAAAGAGGTACGGAAGCGGTGCTTAGCTCTGCAGAGCACTGTACCTGCTTCTTTAGCCTCTCTTCTCTTCTACATCTTAGCAAAAAGCTTTTCCACTCTGTCTGGCAAGGAGAAACTGTGCCAGCACAGAAAACATCTCCCATCGTGTTCTAGAGGCTGCACGGAGGTCTGCCGAGTCTTTTGCAAGAAGAGAAAGAAAGTTGTCCAAAACAGCTTGCAATCGAATGTTCATGTGAATAGAAAAGGCAGGAGAGTGGTCAGGTACTGTTTTCTCTCACTTGGCAAGCTGCGCACACAATCGCAGTGTTGTACAGCTTGTTTCATCACCTTTGCGAAGTTGCCGCTCTCTCCGGCTGCCGGAGACGAAGAAGCTGCTTCTTCGCGCAAAGACGATTCTGCCGCTCACAGTGCTCTGCGGTGTGCGCCTTCTGCCGAAAGACGCCCGGGAGCGGTGCTTAGCTCTGCAGAGCACCGTACCTTCGTCTTTAGCCTCTCTTCTCGTCTACATCTTAGCAAAAAGCTTTTCCACTCTGTCTGGCAAGGAGAAACTTTGCCAGCACAGAAAACATCTCCCATCGTGTTCTAGAAGCTGCATGGAGGTCTGCCGAGTGTTTTGCAAGAAGAGAAAGAAAGTTGTCCAAAACAGCTTGCAATCGAATGTTCATGTGAATAGAAAAGGCAGGAGAGTGGTCAGGTACTGTTTTCTCTCAGTTGGCAAGCTGCGCACACAATCGCAGTGTTGTACAGCTTGTTTCATCACCTTTGCGAAGTTGCCGCTCTCTCCGGCTCCCGGAGACGAAGAAGCTGCTTCTTCGAGCAAAGACGATTCTGCCGCTCACAGTGCTCTGCGGTGTGCGCCTTCTGCCGAAAGAGGTCCGGGAGCGGTGCTTAGCTCTGCAGAGCACCGTACCTTCGTCTTTAGCCTCTCTTCTCATCTACATCTTAGCAAAAAGCTTTTCCACTCTGTCTGGCAAGGAGAAACTGTGCCAGCACAGAAAACATCTCCCATCGTGTTCTAGAGGCTGCACGGAGGTCTGCCGAGTGTTTTGCAAGAAGAGAAAGAAAGTTGTCCAAAACAGCTTGCAATCGAATGTTCATGTGAATAGAAAAGGCAGGAGAGTGGTCAGGTACTGTTTTCTCTCACTTGGCAAGCTGCGCACACAATCGCAGTGTTGTACAGCTTGTTTCATCACCTTTGCGAAGTTGCCGCTCTCTCCGGCTCCCGGAGACGAAGAAGCTGCTTCTTCGCGCAAAGACGATTCTGCCGCTCACAGTGCTCTGCGGTGTGCGCCTTCTGCCGAAAGACGTCCGGGAGCGGTGCTTAGCTCTGCAGAGCACCGTACCTTCGTCTTTAGCCTCTCTTCTCATCTACATCTCAGCAAAAAGCTTTTCCACTCTGTCTGGCAAGGAGAAACTGTGCCAGCACAGAAAACATCTCCCATCGTGTTCTAGAGGCTGCACGGAGGTCTGCCGAGTGTTTTGCAAGAAGAGAAAGAAAGTTGTCCAAAACAGCTTGCAATCGAATGTTCATGTGAATAGAAAAGGCAGGAGAGTGGTCAGGTACTGTTTTCTCTCAGTTGGCAAGCTGCTCACACAATCGCAGTGTTGTACAGCTTGTTTCATCACCTTTGCAAAGTTGCCGCTCTCTCCGGCTCCCGGAGACGAAGAAGCTGATTCTTCGCGCAAAGACGATTCTGCCGCTCACAGTGCTCTGCGGTGTGCGCCTTCTGCCGAAAGAAGTCCGGGAGCGATGCTTAGCTCTGCAGAGTACCATACGTGCTTCTTTAGCCACGCTTCTCGTCTACATCTTAGCAAAAACCTTTTCCACTCTGTCTGGCAAGGAGAAACTGTGCCAGCACAGAAAACATCTCCCATCGTCTTCTAGAGGCTGCACGGAGGTCTGCCGAGTGTTTTGCAAGAAGAGAAAGAAAGTTGTCCAAAACAGCTTGCAATCGAATGTTCATGTGAATAGAAAAGGCAGGAGAGTGGTCAGGTACTGCTTTCTCTCACTTGGCAAGCTGCGCACACAATCGCAGTGTTGTACAGCTTGTTTCATCACCTTTGCGAAGCTGCAGCTATCTCCGGCTGCCGGAGACGAAGAAGCTGCTTCTTCGCGCAAAGACGATTCTGCCGCTCACAGTGCTCTGCGGTGTGCGGCTTCTGCCGAAAGACGCACGGGAGCGGTGCTTAGCTCTGCAGAGCACCGTACCTTCGTCTTTAGCCTCTCTTCTCGTCTACATCTTAGCAAGAAGCTTTTCCACTCTGTCTGGCAAGGAGAAACTGTGCCAGCACAAAAAACATCTCCCATCGTGTTCTAGAGGCTGCACGGAGGTCTGCCGAGAGTTTTGCAAGAAGAGAAAGAAAGTTGCCCAAAACAGCTTACAATCGAATGTTCATGTGAATAGAAAAGGCAGGAGAGTGGTCAGGTACTGTTTTCTCTCAGTTGGCAAGCTGCGCACACAATCGCAGTGTTGTACAGCTTGTTTCATCACCTTTGCGAAGTTGCCGCTCTCTCCGGCTCCCGAAGACGAAGAAGCTGCTTCTTCGCGCAAAGACGATTCTGCCGCTCACAGTGCTCTGCGGTGTGCGCCTTCTGCCGAAAGAGGCACGGGAGCGGTGCTTAGCTCTGCAGAGCACCGTACCTTCGTCTTTAGCCTCTCTTCTCATCTACATCTTAGCAAAAAGCTTTTCCACTCTGTCTGGCAAGGACAAACTTTGCCAGCACAGAAAACATCTCCCATGGTCTTCTAGAGGCTGCACGGAGGTCTGCCGAGTGTTTTGCAAGAAGAGAAAGAAAGTTGTCCAAAACAGCTTGCAATCGAATGTTCATGTGAATAGAAAAGGCAGGAGAGTGGTCAGGTACTGTTTTCTCTCAGTTGGCAAGCTGCGCACACAATCGCAGTGTTGTACAGCTTGTTTCATCACCTTTGCGAAGTTGCCGCTCTCTCCGGCTCCCGGAGACGAAGAAGCTGCTTCTTCGCGCAAAGACGATTCTGCCGCTCACAGTGCTCTGCGGTGTGCGCCTTCTGCCGAAAGAGGCCCGGGACCTGTGCTTAGCTCTGCAGAGCACCGTACCTTCGTCTTTAGCCTCTCTTCTCGTCTACATCTTAGCAAAAAGCTTTTCCCTCTGTCTGGCAAGGAGAAACTTTGCCAGCACAGAAATCATCTCCCATCGTGTTCTAGAAGCTGCACGGAGGTCTGCCGAGTGTTTTGCAAGAAGAGAAAGAAAGTTGTCCAAAACAGCTTGCAATCGAATGTTCATGTGAATAGAAAAGGCAGGAGAGTGGTCAGGTACTGTTTTCTCTCACTTGGCAAGCTGCGCACACAATCGCAGTGTTGTACAGCTTGTTTCATCACCTTTGCGAAGCTGCCGCTCTCTCCGGCTGCCGGAGACGAAGAAGCTGCTTCTTCGCGCAAAGACGATTCTGCCGCTCACAGTGCTCTGCCGTGTGCGCCTTCTGCCGAAAGACGCACGGGAGCGGTGTTTAGCTCTGCAGAGCACCGTGCCTTCGTCTTTAGCCTCTCTTCTCGTCTACATCCTAGCAGAAAGCTTTTCCACTCTGTCTGGCAAGGAGAAACTGTGCCAGCACAGAAAACATCTCCCATCGTGTTCTAGAAGCTGCACGGAGGTCTGACGAGTGTTTTGCAAGAAGAGAGAGAAAGTTGTCCAAAACAGCTTGCAATCGAATGTTCATGTGAATAGAAAAGGCAGGAGAGTGGTCAGGTACTGTTTTCTCTCAGTTGGCAAGCTGCGCACACAATCGCAGTGTTGTACAGCTTGTTTCATCACCTTTGCGAAGTTGCCGCTCTCTCCGGCTCCCGGAGACGAAGAAGCTGCTTCTTCGCGCAAAGACGATTCTGCCGCTCACAGTGCTCTGCGGTGTGCGCCTTCTGCCGAAAGAGGCACGGGAGCGGTGCTTAGCTCTGCAGAGCACCGTACCTTCTTCTTTAGCCTCTCTTCTCATCTACATCTTAGCAAAAAGCTTTTCCACTCTGTCTGGCAAGGAGAAACTGTGCCAGCACAGAAAACATCTCCCATCGTGTTCTAGAGGCTGCACGGAGGTCTGCCGAGTGTTTTGCAAGAAGAGAAAGAAAGTTGTCCAAAACAGCTTGCAATCGAATGTTCATGTGAATAGAAAAGGCAGGAGAGTGGTCAGGTACTGTTTTCTCTCAGTTGGCAAGCTGCGCACACAATCGCAGTGTTGTACAGCTTGTTTCATCACCTTTGCGAAGCTGCCGCTCTCTCCGGCTCCCGGAGACGAAGAAGGTGCTTCTTCGCGCAAAGACGATTCTGCCGCTCACAGTGCTCTGCGGTGTGCGCCTTCTGCCGAAAGACGTCCGGGAGCGGTGCTTAGCTCTGCAGAGCACCGTACGTTCGTCTTTAGCCTCTCTTCTCATCTACATCTTAGCAAAAAGCTTTTCCACTCTGTCTGGCAAGGAGAAACTGTGCCAGCACAGAAAACATCTCCCATCGTGTTCTAGAAGCTTCACGGAGGTCTGCCGAGTGTTTTGCAAGAAGAGAAAGAAAGTTGTCCAAAACAGCTTGCAATCGAATGTTCATGTGAATAGAAAAGGCAGGAGAGTGGTCAGGTACTGTTTTCTCTCAGTTGGCAAGCTGCGCACACAATCGCAGTGTTGTACAGCTTGTTTCATCACCTTTGCGAAGTTGCCGCTCTCTCCGGCTCCCTGAGACGAAGAAGCTGCTTCTTCGCGCAAAGACGATTCTGCCGCTCACAGTGCTCTGCGGTGTGCGCCTTCTGCCGAAAGACGTCCGGGACCTGTGCTTAGCTCTGCAGAGCACCGTACCTTCGTCTTTAGCCTCTCTTCTCGTCTACATCTTAGCAAAAAGCTTTTCCACTCTGTCTGGCAAGGAGAAACTGTGCCTGCACAAAAAACATCTCCCATCGTGTTCTAGAGGCTGCACGGAGGTCTGCCGAGTGTTTTGCAAGAAGAGAAAGAAAGTTGTCCAAAACAGCTTGCAATCGAATGTTCATATGAATAGAAAAGGCAAGAGAGTGGTCAGGTACTGTTTTCTCTCACTTGGCAAGCTGCGCACACAATCGCAGTGTTGTACAGCTTGTTTCATCACCTTTGCCAAGTTGCCGCTCTCTCCGGCTCCCGGAGACGAAGAAGCTGCTTCTTCGCGCAAAGACGATTCTGCCGCTCACAGTGCTCTGCGGTGTGCGCCTTCTGCCCAAAGAGGTACGGAAGCGGTGCTTAGCTCTGCAGAGCACCGTACCTGCTTCTTTAGCCTCTCTTCTCGTCTACATCTTAGCAAAAAGCTTTTCCACTCTGTCTGGCAAGGAGAAACTGTGCCAGCACAGAAAACATCTCCCATCGTGTTCTAGAGGCTGCACGGAGGTCTGCCGAGTGTTTTGCAAGAAGAGAAAGAAAGTTGTCCAAAACAGCTTGCAATCGAATGTTCATGTGAATAGAAAAGGCAGGAGAGTGGTCAGGTACTGTTTTCTCTCACTTGGCAAGCTGCGCACACAATCGCAGTGTTGTACAGCTTGTTTCATCACCTTTGCGAAGCTGCAGCTCTCTCCGGCTGCCGGAGACGAAGAAGCTGCTTCTTCGCGCAAAGACGATTCTGCCGCTCACAGTGCTCTGCGGTGTGCGCCTTCTGCCAAAAGACGCCCGGGAGCGGTGCTTAGCTCTGCAGAGCACCGTACGTTCGTCTTTAGCCTCTCTTCTCGTCTACATCTTAGCAAAAAGCTTTTCCACTCTGTCTGGCAAGGAGAAACTTTGCCAGCACAGAAAACATCTCCCATCGTGTTCTAGAAGCTGCACGGAGGTCTGCCGAGTGTTTTGCAAGAAGAGAAAGAAAGTTGTCCAAAACAGCTTGCAATCGAATGTTCATGTGAATAGAAAAGGCAGGAGAGTGGTCAGGTACTGTTTTCTCTCAGTTGGCAAGCTGCGCACACAATCGCAGTGTTGTACAGCTTGTTTCATCACCTTTGCGAAGTTGCCGCTCTCTCCGGCTCCCGGAGACGAAGAAGCTGCTTCTTCGCGCAAAGACGATTCTGCCGCTCACAGTGCTCTGCGGTGTGCGCCTTCTGCCGAAAGAGGTCCGGGAGCGGTGCTTAGCTCTGCAGAGCACCGTACGTTCGTCTTTAGCCTCTCTTCTCATCTACATCTTAGCAAAAAGCTTTTCCACTCTGTCTGGCAAGGAGAAACTGTGCCAGCACAGAAAACATCTCCCATCGTGTTCTAGAGGCTGCACGGAGGTCTGCCGAGTGTTTTGCAAGAAGAGAAAGAAAGTTGTCCAAAACAGCTTGCAATCGAATGTTCAAGTGAATAGAAAAGGCAGGAGAGTGGTCAGGTACTGTTTTCTCTCACTTGGCAAGCTGCGCACACAATCGCAGTGTTGTACAGCTTGTTTCATCACCTTTGCCAAGTTGCCGCTCTCTCCGGCTCCCGGAGACGAAGAAGCTGCTTCTTCGCGCAAAGACGATTCTGCCGCTCACAGTGCTCTGCGGTGTGCGCCTTCTGCCGAAAGACGTCCGGGAGCGGTGCTTAGCTCTGCAGAGCACCGTACCTTCGTCTTTAGCCTCTCTTCTCATCTACATCTTAGCAAAAAGCTTTTCCACTCTGTCTGGCAAGGAGAAACTGTGCCAGCACAGAAAACATCTCCCATCGTGTTCTAGAGGCTGCACGGAGGTCTGCCGAGTGTTTTGCAAGAAGAGAAAGAAAGTTGTCCAAAACAGCTTGCAATCGAATGTTCATGTGAATAGAAAAGGCAGGAGAGTGGTCAGGTACTGTTTTCTCTCAGTTGGCAAGCTGCTCACACAATCGCAGTGTTGTACAGCTTGTTTCATCACCTTTGCAAAGTTGCCGCTCTCTCCGGCTCCCGGAGACGAAGAAGCTGATTCTTCGCGCAAAGACGATTCTGCCGCTCACTGTGCTCTGCGGTGTGCGCCTTCTGCCGAAAGAAGTCCGGGAGCGATGCTTAGCTCTGCAGAGTACCATACGTGCTTCTTTAGCCACGCTTCTCGTCTACATCTTAGCAAAAAGCTTTTCCACTCTGTCTGGCAAGGAGAAACTGTGCCAGCACAGAAAACATCTCCCATCGTCTTCTAGAGGCTGCACGGAGGTCTGCCGAGTGTTTTGCAAGAAGAGAAAGAAAGTTGTCCAAAACAGCTTGCAATCGAATGTTCAAGTGAATAGAAAAGGCAGGAGAGTGGTCAGGTACTGTTTTCTCTCAGTTGGCAAGCTGCGCACACAATCGCAGTGTTGTACAGCTTGTTTCATCACCTTTGCCAAGTTGCCGCTCTCTCCGGCTCCCGGAGACGAAGAAGCTGCTTCTTCGCGCAAAGACGATTCTGCCGCTCACAGTGCTCTGCGGTGTGCGCCTTCTGCCGAAAGACGTCCGGGAGCGGTGCTTAGCTCTGCAGAGCACCGTACCTTCGTCTTTAGCCTCTCTTCTCATCTACATCTTAGCAAAAAGCTTTTCCACTCTGTCTGGCAAGGAGAAACTGTGCCAGCACAGAAAACATCTCCCATCGTGTTCTAGAGGCTGCACGGAGGTCTGCCGAGTGTTTTGCAAGAAGAGAAAGAAAGTTGTCCAAAACAGCTTGCAATCGAATGTTCAAGTGAATAGAAAAGGCAGGAGAGTGGTCAGGTACTGTTTTCTCTCCGTTGGCAAGCTGCGCACACAATCGCAGTGTTGTACAGCTTGTTTCATCACCTTTGCAAAGTTGCCGCTCTCTCCGGCTCCCGGAGACGAAGAAGCTGCTTCTTCGCGCAAAGACGATTCTGCCGCTCACAGTGCTCTGCGGTGTGCGCCTTCTGCCGAAAGATGTCCGGGAGCGGTGCTTAGCTCTGCAGAGCACCGTACCTTCGTCTTTAGCCTCTCTTCTCGTCTACATCTTAGCAAGAAGCTTTTCCACTCTGTCTGGCAAGGAGAAACTGTGCCAGCACAGAAAACATCTCCCATCGTGTTCTAGAGGCTGCACGGAGGTCTGCCGAGAGTTTTGCAAGAAGAGAAAGAAAGTTGCCCAAAACAGCTTACAATCGAATGTTCATGTGAATAGAAAAGGCAGGAGAGTGGTCAGGTACTGTTTTCTCTCAGTTGGCAAGCTGCGCACACAATCGCAGTGTTGTACAGCTTGTTTCATCACCTTTGCCAAGTTGCCGCTCTCTCCGGCCCCCGGAGACGAAGAAGCTGCTTCTTCGCGCAAAGACGATTCTTCCGCTCACAGTGCTCTGCGGTGTGCGCCTTCTGCCGAAAGAGGTCCGGGAGCGGTGCTTAGCTCTGCAGAGCGCCGTACCTTCGTCTTTAGCCTCTCTTCTCATCTACATCTTAGCAAAAAGCTTTTCCACTCTGTCTGGCAAGGAGAAACTGTGCCAGCACAGAAAACATCTCCCATCGTGTTCTAGAGGCTGCACGGAGGTCTGCCGAGTGTTTTGCAAGAAGAGAAAGAAAGTTGTCCAAAACAGCTTGCAATCGAATGTTCATGTGAATAGAAAAGGCAGGAGAGTGGTCAGGTACTGTTTTCTCTCAGTTGGCAAGCTGCGCACACAATCGCAGTGTTGTACAGCTTGTTTCATCACCTTTGCGAAGTTGCCGCTCTCTCCGGCTCCCGGAGACGAAGAAGCTGCTTCTTCGCGCAAAGACGATTCTGCCGCTCACAGTGCTCTGCGGTGTGCGCCTTCTGCCGAAAGACGTCCGGGAGCGGTGCTTAGCTCTGCAGAGCACCGTACCTTCGTCTTTAGCCTCTCTTCTCGTCTACATCTTAGCAAAAAGCTTTTCCACTCTGTCTGGCAAGGAGAAACTGTGCCTGCACAAAAAACATCTCCCATCGTGTTCTAGAAGCTGCACGGAGGTCTGCCGAGTGTTTTGCAAGAAGAGAAAGAAAGTTGTCCAAAACAGCTTGCAATCGAATGTTCATGTGAATAGAAAAGGCAGGAGAGTGGTCAGGTACTGTTTTCTCTCAGTTGGCAAGCTGCGCACACAATCGCAGTGTTGTACAGCTTGTTTCATCACCTTTGCGAAGTTGCCGCTCTCTCCGGCTGCCGGAGACGAAGAAGCTGCTTCTTCGCGCAAAGACGATTCTGCCGCTCACAGTGCTCTGCGGTGTGCGCCTTCTGCCGAAAGAGGTCCGGGAGCGGTGCTTAGCTCTGCAGAGCACCGTACCTTCGTCTTTAGCCTCTCTTCTCATCTACATCTTAGCAAAAAGCTTTTCCACTCTGTCTGGCAAGGAGAAACTGTGCCAGCACAGAAAACATCTCCCATCGTGTTCTAGAGGCTGCACGGAGGTCTGCCGAGTGTTTTGCAAGAAGAGAAAGAAAGTTGTCCAAAACAGCTTCCAATCGAATGTTCATGTGAATAGAAAAGGCAGGAGAGTGGTCAGGTACTGTTTTCTCTCAGTTGGCAAGCTGCTCACACAATCGCAGTGTTGTACAGCTTGTTTCATCACCTTTGCCAAGTTGCCGCTCTCTCCGGCTCCCGGAGACGAAGAAGCTGCTTCTTCGCGCAAAGACGATTCTGCCGCTCACAGTGCTCTGCGGTGTGCGCCTTCTGCCGAAAGAGGTCCGGGAGCGGTGCTTAGCTCTGCAGAGCACCGTACCTTCGTCTTTAGCCTCTCTTCTCGTCTACATCTTAGCAAAAAGCTTTTCCACTCTGTCTGGCAAGGAGAAACTGTGCCAGCACAGAAAACATCTCCCATCGTGTTCTAGAGGCTGCACGGAGGTCTGCCGAGTGTTTTGCAAGAAGAGAAAGAAAGTTGTCCAAAACAGCTTGCAATCGAATGTTCATGTGATTACAAAAGGCAGGAGAGTTGTCAGGTACTGTTTTCTCTCTGTTGGCAAGCTGCGCACACAATCGCAGTTTTGTACAGCTTGTTTCATCACCTTTGCCAAGTTGCCGCTCTCTCCGGCTCCCGGAGACGAAGAAGCTGCTTCTTCGCGCAAAGACGATTCTGCCGCTCACAGTGCTCTGCGGTGTGCGCCTTCTACCGAAAGAGGTCCGGGAGCGGTGCTTAGCTCTGCAGAGCACCGTGCCTTCGTCTTTAGCCTCTCTTCTCGTCTACATCTTAGCAAAAAGCTTTTCCACTCTGTCTGGCAAGGAGAAACTGTGCCAGGACAGAAAACATCTCCCATCGTGTTCTAGAAGCTGCACGGAGGTCTGACGAGTGTTTTGCAAGAAGAGAAAGAAAATTTTCCAAAACAGCTTGCAATCGAATGTTCATGTGAATAGAAAAGGCAGGAGAGTGGTCAGGTACTGTTTTCTCTCAGTTGGCAAGCTGCGCACACAATCGCAGTGTTGTACAGCTTGTTTCATCACCTTTGCGAAGTTGCCGCTCTCTCCGGCTCCCGGAGACGAAGAAGCTGCTTCTTCGCGCAAAGACGATTCTGCCGCTCACAGTGCTCTGCGGTGTGCGCCTTCTGCCGAAAGAGGCACGGGAGCGGTGCTTAGCTCTGCAGAGCACCGTACCTTCGTCTTTAGCCTCTCTTCTCATCTACATCTTAGCAAAAAGCTTTTCCACTCTGTCTGGCAAGGACAAACTTTGCCAGCACAGAAAACATCTCCCATGGTCTTCTAGAGGCTGCACGGAGGTCTGCCGAGTGTTTTGCAAGAAGAGAAAGAAAGTTGTCCAAAACAGCTTGCAATCGAATGTTCATGTGAATAGAAAAGGCAGGAGAGTGGTCAGGTACTGTTTTCTCTCAGTTGGCAAGCTGCGCACACAATCGCAGTGTTGTACAGCTTGTTTCATCACCTTTGCGAAGTTGCCGCTCTCTCCGGCTCCCGGAGACGAAGAAGCTGCTTCTTCGCGCAAAGACGATTCTGCCGCTCACAGTGCTCTGCGGTGTGCGCCTTCTGCCGAAAGAGGCCCGGGACCTGTGCTTAGCTCTGCAGAGCACCGTACCTTCGTCTTTAGCCTCTCTTCTCGTCTACATCTTAGCAAAAAGCTTTTCCCTCTGTCTGGCAAGGAGAAATTTTGCCAGCACAGAAATCATCTCCCATCGTGTTCTAGAAGCTGCACGGAGGTCTGCCGAGTGTTTTGCAAGAAGAGAAAGAAAGTTGTCCAAAACAGCTTGCAATCGAATGTTCATGTGAATAGAAAAGGCAGGAGAGTGGTCAGGTACTGTTTTCTCTCACTTGGCAAGCTGCGCACACAATCGCAGTGTTGTACAGCTTGTTTCATCACCTTTGCGAAGCTGCCGCTCTCTCCGGCTGCCGGAGACGAAGAAGCTGCTTCTTCGCGCAAAGACGATTCTGCCGCTCACAGTGCTCTGCGGTGTGCGCCTTCTGCCGAAAGACGCACGGGAGCGGTGTTTAGCTCTGCAGAGCACCGTGCCTTCGTCTTTAGCCTCTCTTCTCGTCTACATCCTAGCAGAAAGCTTTTCCACTCTGTCTGGCAAGGAGAAACTGTGCCAGCACAGAAAACATCTCCCATCGTGTTCTAGAAGCTGCACGGAGGTCTGACGAGTGTTTTGCAAGAAGAGAGAGAAAGTTGTCCAAAACAGCTTGCAATCGAATGTTCATGTGAATAGAAAAGGCAGGAGAGTGGTCAGGTACTGTTTTCTCTCAGTTGGCAAGCTGCGCACACAATCGCAGTGTTGTACAGCTTGTTTCATCACCTTTGCGAAGTTGCCGCTCTCTCCGGCTCCCGGAGACGAAGAAGCTGCTTCTTCGCGCAAAGACGATTCTGCCGCTCACAGTGCTCTGCGGTGTGCGCCTTCTGCCGAAAGAGGCACGGGAGCGGTGCTTAGCTCTGCAGAGCACCGTACCTTCTTCTTTAGCCTCTCTTCTCATCTACATCTTAGCAAAAAGCTTTTCCACTCTGTCTGGCAAGGAGAAACTGTGCCAGCACAGAAAACATCTCCCATCGTGTTCTAGAGGCTGCACGGAGGTCTGCCGAGTGTTTTGCAAGAAGAGAAAGAAAGTTGTCCAAAACAGCTTGCAATCGAATGTTCATGTGAATAGAAAAGGCAGGAGAGTGGTCAGGTACTGTTTTCTCTCAGTTGGCAAGCTGCGCACACAATCGCAGTGTTGTACAGCTTGTTTCATCACCTTTGCGAAGCTGCCGCTCTCTCCGGCTCCCGGAGACGAAGAAGGTGCTTCTTCGCGCAAAGACGATTCTGCCGCTCACAGTGCTCTGCGGTGTGCGCCTTCTGCCGAAAGACGTCCGGGAGCGGTGCTTAGCTCTGCAGAGCACCGTACGTTCGTCTTTAGCCTCTCTTCTCATCTACATCTTAGCAAAAAGCTTTTCCACTCTGTCTGGCAAGGAGAAACTGTGCCAGCACAGAAAACATCTCCCATCGTGTTCTAGAAGCTTCACGGAGGTCTGCCGAGTGTTTTGCAAGAAGAGAAAGAAAGTTGTCCAAAACAGCTTGCAATCGAATGTTCATGTGAATAGAAAAGGCAGGAGAGTGGTCAGGTACTGTTTTCTCTCAGTTGGCAAGCTGCGCACACAATCGCAGTGTTGTACAGCTTGTTTCATCACCTTTGCGAAGTTGCCGCTCTCTCCGGCTCCCTGAGACGAAGAAGCTGCTTCTTCGCGCAAAGACGATTCTGCCGCTCACAGTGCTCTGCGGTGTGCGCCTTCTGCCGAAAGACGTCCGGGACCTGTGCTTAGCTCTGCAGAGCACCGTACCTTCGTCTTTAGCCTCTCTTCTCGTCTACATCTTAGCAAAAAGCTTTTCCACTCTGTCTGGCAAGGAGAAACTGTGCCTGCACAAAAAACATCTCCCATCGTGTTCTAGAGGCTGCACGGAGGTCTGCCGAGTGTTTTGCAAGAAGAGAAAGAAAGTTGTCCAAAACAGCTTGCAATCGAATGTTCATATGAATAGAAAAGGCAGGAGAGTGGTCAGGTACTGTTTTCTCTCAGTTGGCAAGCTGCGCACACAATCGCAGTGTTGTACAGCTTGTTTCATCACCTTTGCCAAGTTGCCGCTCTCTCCGGCTCCCGGAGACGAAGAAGCTGCTTCTTCGCGCAAAGACGATTCTGCCGCTCACAGTGCTCTGCGGTGTGCGCCTTCTGCCCAAAGAGGTACGGAAGCGGTGCTTAGCTCTGCAGAGCACCGTACCTGCTTCTTTAGCCTCTCTTCTCATCTACATCTTAGCAAAAAGCTTTTCCACTCTGTCTGGCAAGGAGAAACTGTGCCAGCACAGAAAACATCTCCCATCGTGTTCTAGAGGCTGCACGGAGGTCTGCCGAGTGTTTTGCAAGAAGAGAAAGAAAGTTGTCCAAAACAGCTTGCAATCGAATGTTCATGTGAATAGAAAAGGCAGGAGAGTGGTCAGGTACTGTTTTCTCTCACTTGGCAAGCTGCGCACACAATCGCAGTGTTGTACAGCTTGTTTCATCACCTTTGCGAAGCTGCAGCTCTCTCCGGCTGCCGGAGACGAAGAAGCTGCTTCTTCGCGCAAAGACGATTCTGCCGCTCACAGTGCTCTGCGGTGTGCGCCTTCTGCCGAAAGACGCCCGGGAGCGGTGCTTAGCTCTGCAGAGCACCGTACCTTCGTCTTTAGCCTCTCTTCTCGTCTACATCTTAGCAAAAAGCTTTTCCACTCTGTCTGGCAAGGAGAAACTGTGCCAGCACAGAAAACATCTCCCATCGTGTTCTAGAAGCTTCACGGAGGTCTGCCGAGTGTTTTGCAAGAAGAGAAAGAAAGTTGTCCAAAACAGCTTGCAATCGAATGTTCATGTGAATAGAAAAGGCAGGAGAGTGGTCAGGTACTGTTTTCTCTCACTTGGCAAGCTGCGCACACAATCGCAGTGTTGTACAGCTTGTTTCATCACCTTTGCGAAGTTGCCGCTCTCTCCGGCTCCCGGAGACGAAGAAGCTGCTTCTTCGCGCAAAGACGATTCTGCCGCTCACAGTGCTCTGCGGTGTGCGCCTTCTGCCGAAAGAGGTCCGGGAGCGGTGCTTAGCTCTGCAGAGCACCGTACGTTCGTCTTTAGCCTCTCTTCTCATCTACATCTTAGCAAAAAGCTTTTCCACTCTGTCTGGCAAGGAGAAACTGTGCCAGCACAGAAAACATCTCCCATCGTGTTCTAGAGGCTGCACGGAGGTCTGCCGAGTGTTTTGCAAGAAGAGAAAGAAAGTTGTCCAAAACAGCTTGCAATCGAATGTTCAAGTGAATAGAAAAGGCAGGAGAGTGGTCAGGTACTGTTTTCTCTCACTTGGCAAGCTGCGCACACAATCGCAGTGTTGTACAGCTTGTTTCATCACCTTTGCGAAGTTGCCGCTCTCTCCGGCTCCCGGAGACGAAGAAGCTGCTTCTTCGCGCAAAGACGATTCTGCCGCTCACAGTGCTCTGCGGTGTGCGCCTTCTGCCGAAAGACGTCCGGGAGCGGTGCTTAGCTCTGCAGAGCACCGTACCTTCGTCTTTAGCCTCTCTTCTCATCTACATCTTAGCAAAAAGCTTTTCCACTCTGTCTGGCAAGGAGAAACTGTGCCAGCACAGAAAACATCTCCCATCGTGTTCTAGAGGCTGCACGGAGGTCTGCCGAGTGTTTTGCAAGAAGAGAAAGAAAGTTGTCCAAAACAGCTTGCAATCGAATGTTCATGTGAATAGAAAAGGCAGGAGAGTGGTCAGGTACTGTTTTCTCTCAGTTGGCAAGCTGCTCACACAATCGCAGTGTTGTACAGCTTGTTTCATCACCTTTGCAAAGTTGCCGCTCTCTCCGGCTCCCGGAGCCGAAGAAGCTGATTCTTCGCGCAAAGACGATTCTGCCGCTCACTGTGCTCTGCGGTGTGCGCCTTCTGCCGAAAGAAGTCCGGGAGCGATGCTTAGCTCTGCAGAGTACCATACGTGCTTCTTTAGCCACGCTTCTCGTCTACATCTTAGCAAAAAGCTTTTCCACTCTGTCTGGCAAGGAGAAACTGTGCCAGCACAGAAAACATCTCCCATCGTCTTCTAGAGGCTGCACGGAGGTCTGCCGAGTGTTTTGCAAGAAGAGAAAGAAAGTTGTCCAAAACAGCTTGCAATCGAATGTTCAAGTGAATAGAAAAGGCAGGAGAGTGGTCAGGTACTGTTTTCTCTCAGTTGGCAAGCTGCGCACACAATCGCAGTGTTGTACAGCTTGTTTCATCACCTTTGCCAAGTTGCCGCTCTCTCCGGCTCCCGGAGACGAAGAAGCTGCTTCTTCGCGCAAAGACGATTCTGCCGCTCACAGTGCTCTGCGGTGTGCGCCTTCTGCCGAAAGACGTCCGGGAGCGGTGCTTAGCTCTGCAGAGCACCGTACCTTCGTCTTTAGCCTCTCTTCTCATCTACATCTTAGCAAAAAGCTTTTCCACTCTGTCTGGCAAGGAGAAACTGTGCCAGCACAGAAAACATCTCCCATCGTGTTCTAGAGGCTGCACGGAGGTCTGCCGAGTGTTTTGCAAGAAGAGAAAGAAAGTTGTCCAAAACAGCTTGCAATCGAATGTTCAAGTGAATAGAAAAGGCAGGAGAGTGGTCAGGTACTGTTTTCTCTCCGTTGGCAAGCTGCGCACACAATCGCAGTGTTGTACAGCTTGTTTCATCACCTTTGCGAAGTTGCCGCTCTCTCCGGCTCCCGGAGACGAAGAAGCTGCTTCTTCGCGCAAAGACGATTCTGCCGCTCACAGTGCTCTGCGGTGTGCGCCTTCTGCCGAAAGATGTCCGGGAGCGGTGCTTAGCTCTGCAGAGCACCGTACCTTCGTCTTTAGCCTCTCTTCTCGTCTACATCTTAGCAAGAAGCTTTTCCACTCTGTCTGGCAAGGAGAAACTGTGCCAGCACAGAAAACATCTCCCATCGTGTTCTAGAGGCTGCACGGAGGTCTGCCGAGAGTTTTGCAAGAAGAGAAAGAAAGTTGCCCAAAACAGCTTACAATCGAATGTTCATGTGAATAGAAAAGGCAGGAGAGTGGTCAGGTACTGTTTTCTCTCAGTTGGCAAGCTGCGCACACAATCGCAGTGTTGTACAGCTTGTTTCATCACCTTTGCCAAGTTGCCGCTCTCTCCGGCCCCCGGAGACGAAGAAGCTGCTTCTTCGCGCAAAGACGATTCTTCCGCTCACAGTGCTCTGCGGTGTGCGCCTTCTGCCGAAAGAGGTCCGGGAGCGGTGCTTAGCTCTGCAGAGCACCGTACCTTCGTCTTTAGCCTCTCTTCTCATCTACATCTTAGCAAAAAGCTTTTCCACTCTGTCTGGCAAGGAGAAACTGTGCCAGCACAGAAAACATCTCCCATCGTGTTCTAGAGGCTGCACGGAGGTCTGCCGAGTGTTTTGCAAGAAGAGAAAGAAAGTTGTCCAAAACAGCTTGCAATCGAATGTTCATGTGAATAGAAAAGGCAGGAGAGTGGTCAGGTACTGTTTTCTCTCAGTTGGCAAGCTGCGCACACAATCGCAGTGTTGTACAGCTTGTTTCATCACCTTTGCGAAGTTGCCGCTCTCTCCGGCTCCCGGAGACGAAGAAGCTGCTTCTTCGCGCAAAGACGATTCTGCCGCTCACAGTGCTCTGCGGTGTGCGCCTTCTGCCGAAAGACGTCCGGGAGCGGTGCTTAGCTCTGCAGAGCACCGTACCTTCGTCTTTAGCCTCTCTTCTCGTCTACATCTTAGCAAAAAGCTTTTCCACTCTGTCTGGCAAGGAGAAACTGTGCCTGCACAAAAAACATCTCCCATCGTGTTCTAGAAGCTGCACGGAGGTCTGCCGAGTGTTTTGCAAGAAGAGAAAGAAAGTTGTCCAAAACAGCTTGCAATCGAATGTTCATGTGAATAGAAAAGGCAGGAGAGTGGTCAGGTACTGTTTTCTCTCAGTTGGCAAGCTGCGCACACAATCGCAGTGTTGTACAGCTTGTTTCATCACCTTTGCGAAGTTGCCGCTCTCTCCGGCTGCCGGAGACGAAGAAGCTGCTTCTTCGCGCAAAGACGATTCTGCCGCTCACAGTGCTCTGCGGTGTGCGCCTTCTGCCGAAAGAGGTCCGGGAGCGGTGCTTAGCTCTGCAGAGCACCGTACCTTCGTCTTTAGCCTCTCTTCTCATCTACATCTTAGCAAAAAGCTTTTCCACTCTGTCTGGCAAGGAGAAACTGTGCCAGCACAGAAAACATCTCCCATCGTGTTCTAGAGGCTGCACGGAGGTCTGCCGAGTGTTTTGCAAGAAGAGAAAGAAAGTTGTCCAAAACAGCTTCCAATCGAATGTTCATGTGAATAGAAAAGGCAGGAGAGTGGTCAGGTACTGTTTTCTCTCAGTTGGCAAGCTGCTCACACAATCGCAGTGTTGTACAGCTTGTTTCATCACCTTTGCCAAGTTGCCGCTCTCTCCGGCTCCCGGAGACGAAGAAGCTGCTTCTTCGCGCAAAGACGATTCTGCCGCTCACAGTGCTCTGCGGTGTGCGCCTTCTGCCGAAAGAGGTCCGGGAGCGGTGCTTAGCTCTGCAGAGCACCGTACCTTCGTCTTTAGCCTCTCTTCTCGTCTACATCTTAGCAAAAAGCTTTTCCACTCTGTCTGGCAAGGAGAAACTGTGCCAGCACAGAAAACATCTCCCATCGTGTTCTAGAGGCTGCACGGAGGTCTGCCGAGTGTTTTGCAAGAAGAGAAAGAAAGTTGTCCAAAACAGCTTGCAATCGAATGTTCATGTGATTACAAAAGGCAGGAGAGTTGTCAGGTACTGTTTTCTCTCTGTTGGCAAGCTGCGCACACAATCGCAGTTTTGTACAGCTTGTTTCATCACCTTTGCCAAGTTGCCGCTCTCTCCGGCTCCCGGAGACGAAGAAGCTGCTTCTTCGCGCAAAGACGATTCTGCCGCTCACAGTGCTCTGCGGTGTGCGCCTTCTGCCGAAAGAGGTCCGGGAGCGGTGCTTAGCTCTGCAGAGCACCGTGCCTTCGTCTTTAGCCTCTCTTCTCGTCTACATCTTAGCAAAAAGCTTTTCCACTCTGTCTGGCAAGGAGAAACTGTGCCAGGACAGAAAACATCTCCCATCGTGTTCTAGAAGCTGCACGGAGGTCTGACGAGTGTTTTGCAAGAAGAGAAAGAAAATTTTCCAAAACAGCTTGCAATCGAATGTTCATGTGAATAGAAAAGGCAGGAGAGTGGTCAGGTACTGTTTTCTCTCAGTTGGCAAGCTGCGCACACAATCGCAGCGTTGTACAGCTTGTTTCATCACCTTTGCGAAGCTGCCGCTCTCTCCGGCTGCCGGAGACGAAGAAGCTGCTTCTTCGCGCAAAGACGATTCTGCCGCTCACTGTGCTCTGCGGTGTGCGCCTTCTGCCGAAAGAGGTCCGGGAGCGATGCTTAGCTCTGCAGAGTACCATACGTGCTTCTTTAGCCTCTCTTCTCGTCTACATCTTAGCAAAAAGCTTTTCCACTCTGTCTGGCAAGGAGAAACTGTGCCAGCACAGAAAACATCTCCCATCGTGTTCTAGAGGCTGCACGGAGGTCTGCCGAGTGTTTTGCAAGAAGAGAAAGAAAGTTGTCCAAAACAGCTTCCAATCGAATGTTCAAGTGAATAGAAAAGGCAGGAGAGTGGTCAGGTACTGTTTTCTCTCAGTTGGCAAGCTGCGCACACAATCGCAGTGTCGTACAGCTTGTTTCATCCCCTTTGCGAAGCTGCCGCTCTCTCCGGCTCCCGGAGACGAAGAAGCTGCTTCTTCGCGCAAAGACGATTCTGCCGCTCACTGTGCTCTGCAGTGTGTGTCTTCTTCCGAAAGAGGTCCGGGAGCGGTGCTTAGCTCTGCAGAGCACCGTACCTTCGTCTTTAGCCTCTCTTCTCGTCTACATCTTAGCAAAAAGCTTTTCCACTCTGTCTGGCAAGGAGAAACTGTGCCAGCACAGAAAACATCTCCCATCGTGTTCTAGAGGCTGCACGGAGGTCTGCCGAGTGTTTTGCAAGAAGAGAAAGAAAGTTGTCCAAAACAGCTTGCAATCGAATGTTCATATGAATAGAAAAGGCAGGAGAGTGGTCAGGTACTGTTTTCTCTCAGTTGGCAAGCTGCGCACACAATCGCAGTGTTGTACAGCTTGTTTCATCACCTTTGCCAAGTTGCCGCTCTCTCCGGCTCCCGGAGACGAAGAAGCTGCTTCTTCGCGCAAAGACGATTCTGCCACTCACAGTGCTCTGCGGTGTGCGCCTTCTGCCCAAAGAGGTCCGGATGCGGTGCTTAGCTCTGCAGAGCACCGTACCTGCTTCTTTAGCCTCTCTTCTCGTCTACATCTTAGCAAAAAGCTTTTCCACTCTGTCTGGCAAGGAGAAACTGTGCCAGCACAGAAAACATCTCCCATCGTGTTCTAGAGGCTGCACGGAGGTCTGCCGAGTGTTTTGCAAGAAGAGAAAGAAAGTTGTCCAAAACAGCTTGCAATCGAATGTTCATGTGAATAGAAAAGGCAGGAGAGTGGTCAGGTACTGTTTTCTCTCAGTTGGCAAGCTGCGCACACAATCGCAGTGTTGTACAGCTTGTTTCATCACCTTTGCGGAGCTGCCGCTCTCTCCGGCTGCCGGAGACGAAGAAGCTGCTTCTTCGCGCAAAGACGATTCAGCCGCTCACAGTGCTCTGCGGTGTGCGCCTTCTGCCGAAAGACGCCCGGGAGCGGTGCTTAGCTCTGCAGAGCACCGTACCTTCGTCTTTAGCCTCTCTTCTCGTCTACATCTTAGCAAAAAGCTTTTCCACTCTGTCTGGCAAGGAGAAACAGTGCCAGCACAGAAAACATCTCCCATGGTCTTCTAGAGGCTGCACGGAGGTCTGCCGAGTGTTTTGCAAGAAGAGAAAGAAAGTTGTTCAAAACAGCTTGCAATCGAATGTTCAAGTGAATAGAAAAGGCAGGAGAGTGGTCAGGTACTGTTTTCTCTCAGTTGGCAAGCTGCGCACACAATCGCAGTGTTGTACAGCTTGTTTCATCACCTTTGCGAAGTTGCCGCTCTCTCCGGCTCCCGGAGACGAAGAAGCTGCTTCTTCGCGCAAAGACGATTCTGCCGCTCACAGTGCTCTGCGGTGTGCGCCTTCTGCCGAAAGACGCACGGGAGCGGTGCTTAGCTCTGCAGAGCACCGTACCTTCGTCTTTAGCCTCTCTTCTCATCTACATCTTAGCAGAAAGCTTTTCCACTCTGTCTGGCAAGGAGAAACTGTGCCAGCACAAAAAACATCTCCCATCGTGTTCTAGAGGCTGCACGGAGGTCTGCCGAGTGTTTTGCAAGAAGAGAAAGAAAGTTGTCCAAAACAGCTTGCAATCGAATGTTCATGTGAATAGAAAAGGCAGGAGAGTGGTCAGGTACTGTTTTCTCTCAGTTGGCAAGCTGCGCACACAATCGCAGTGTTGTACAGCTTGTTTCATCACCTTTGCGAAGTTGCCGCTCTCTCCGGCTCCCGGAGACGAAGAAGCTGCTTCTTCGCCCAAAGACGATTGTGCCGCTCACAGTGCTCTGCGGTGTGCGCCTTCTGCCGAAAGAGGTCCGGGAGCGGTGCTTAGCTCTGCAGAGCACCGTACCTTCGTCTTTAGCCTCTCTTCTCATCTACATCTTAGCAAAAAGCTTTTCCACTCTGTCTGGCAAGGAGAAACTGTGCCTGCACAAAAAACATCTCCCATCGTGTTCTAGAGGCTGCACGGAGGTCTGCCGAGTGTTTTGCAAGAAGAGAAAGAAAGTTGTCCAAAACAGCTTGCAATCGAATGTTCATGTGAATAGAAAAGGCAGGAGAGTGGTCAGGTACTGTTTTCTCTCAGTTGGCAAGCTGCGCACACAATCGCAGTGTTGTACAGCTTGTTTCATCACCTTTGCGAAGCTGCCGCTCTCTCCGGCTCCCGGAGACGAAGAAGCTGCTTCTTCGCGCAAAGACGATTCTGCCGCTCACTGTGCTCTGCAGTGTGTGTCTTCTTCCGAAAGAGGTCCGGGAGCGGTGCTTAGCTCTGCAGAGCACCGTACCTTCGTCTTTAGCCTCTCTTCTCGTCTACATCTTAGCAAAAAGCTTTTCCACTCTGTCTGGCAAGGAGAAACTGTGCCAGCACAGAAAACATCTCCCATCGTCTTCTAGAGGCTGCACGGAGGTCTGCCGAGTGTTTTGCAAGAAGAGAAAGAAAGTTGTCCAAAACAGCTTGCAATCGAATGTTCATATGAATAGAAAAGGCAGGAGAGTGGTCAGGTACTGTTTTCTCTCAGTTGGCAAGCTGCGCACACAATCGCAGTGTTGTACAGCTTGTTTCATCACCTTTGCGAAGTTGCCACTCTCTCCGGCTCCCGGAGACGAAGAAGCTGCTTCTTCGCGCAAAGACGATTCTGCCGCTCACAGTGCTCTGCGGTGTGCGCCTTCTGCCCAAAGAGGTCCGGAAGCGGTGCTTAGCTCTGCAGAGCACCGTACCTGCTTCTTTAGCCTCTCTTCTCGTCTACATCTTAGCAAAAAGCTTTTCCACTCTGTCTGGCAAGGAGAAACTGTGCCAGCACAGAAAACATCTCCCATCATGTTCTAGAGGCTGCACGGAGGTCTGCCGAGTGTTTTGCAAGAAGAGAAAGAAAGTTGTCCAAAACAGCTTGCAATCGAATGTTCATGTGAATAGAAAAGGCAGGAGAGTGGTCAGGTACTGTTTTCTCTCACTTGGCAAGCTGCGCACACAATCGCAGTGTTGTACAGCTTGTTTCATCACCTTTGCGAAGCTGCAGCTCTCTCCGGCTGCCGGAGACGAAGAAGCTGCTTCTTCGCGCAAAGACGATTCTGCCGCTCACAGTGCTCTGCGGTGTGCGCCTTCTGCCGAAAGACGCCCGGGAGCGGTGCTTAGCTCTGCAGAGCACCGTACCTTCGTCTTTAGCCTCTCTTCTCGTCTACATCTTAGCAAAAAGCTTTTCCACTCTGTCTGGCAAGGAGAAACTTTGCCAGCACAGAAAACATCTCCCATCGTGTTCTAGAAGCTGCACGGAGGTCTGCCGAGTGTTTTGCAAGAAGAGAAAGAAAGTTGTCCAAAACAGCTTGCAATCGAATGTTCATGTGAATAGAAAAGGCAGGAGAGTGGTCAGGTACTGTTTTCTCTCAGTTGGCAAGCTGCGCACACAATCGCAGTGTTGTACAGCTTGTTTCATCACCTTTGCGAAGTTGCCGCTCTCTCCGGCTCCCGGAGACGAAGAAGCTGCTTCTTCGCGCAAAGACGATTCTGCCGCTCACAGTGCTCTGCGGTGTGCGCCTTCTGCCGAAAGAGGTCCGGGAGCGGTGCTTAGCTCTGCAGAGCACCGTATCTTCGTCTTTAGCCTCTCTTCTCATCTACATCTTAGCAAAAAGCTTTTCCACTCTGTCTGGCAAGGAGAAACTTTGCCAGCACAGAAAACATCTCCCATCGTGTTCTAGAAGCTTCACGGAGGTCTGCCGAGTGTTTTGCAAGAAGAGAAAGAAAGTTGTCCAAAACAGCTTGCAATCGAATGTTCATGTGAATAGAAAAGGCAGGAGAGTGGTCAGGTACTGTTTTCTCTCAGTTGGCAAGCTGCGCACACAATCGCAGTGTTGTACAGCTTGTTTCATCACCTTTGCGAAGTTGCCGCTCTCTCCGGCTCCCGGAGACGAAGAAGCTGCTTCTTCGCGCAAAGACGATTCTGCCGCTCACAGTGCTCTGCGGTGTGCGCCTTCTGCCGAAAGACGTCCGGGAGCGGTGCTTAGCTCTGCAGAGCACCGTACCTTCGTCTTTAGCCTCTCTTCTCGTCTACATCTTAGCAAAAAGCTTTTCCACTCTGTCTGGCAAGGAGAAACTGTGCCTGCACAGAAAACATCTCCCATCGTGTTCTAGAAGCTTCACGGAGGTCTGCCGAGTGTTTTGCAAGAAGAGAAAGAAAGTTGTCCAAACCAGCTTGCAATCGAATGTTCAAGTGAATAGAAAAGGCAGGAGAGTGGTCAGGTACTGTTTTCTCTCAGTTGGCAAGCTGCGCACACAATCGCAGTGTTGTACAGCTTGTTTCATCACCTTTGCGAAGTTGCCGCTCTCTCCGGCTCCCGGAGACGAAGAAGCTGCTTCTTCGCGCAAAGACGATTGTGCCGCTCACAGTGCTCTGCGGTGTGCGCCTTCTGCCGAAAGAGGTCCGGGAGCGGTGCTTAGCTCTGCAGAGCACCGTACCTTCGTCTTTAGCCTCTCTTCTCATCTACATCTTAGCAAAAAGCTTTTCCACTCTGTCTGGCAAGGAGAAACTGTGCCAGCACAAAAAACATCTCCCATCGTGTTCTAGAGGCTGCACAGAGTTCTGCCGAGTGTTTTGCAAGAAGAGAAAGAAAGTTGTCCAAAACAGCTTGCAATCGAATGTTCATGTGAATAGAAAAGGCAGGAGAGTGGTCAGGTACTGTTTTCTCTCAGTTGGCAAGCTGCTCACACAATCGCAGTGTTGTACAGCTTGTTTCATCACCTTTGCAAAGTTGCCGCTCTCTCCGGCTCCCGGAGACGAAGAAGCTGATTCTTCGCGCAAAGACGATTCTGCCGCTCACTGTGCTCTGCGGTGTGCGCCTTCTGCCGAAAGAAGTCCGGGAGCGATGCTTAGCTCTGCAGAGTACCATACGTGCTTCTTTAGCCACGCTTCTCGTCTACATCTTAGCAAAAAGCTTTTCCACTCTGTCTGGCAAGGAGAAACTGTGCCAGCACAGAAAACATCTCCCATCGTCTTCTAGAGGCTGCACGGAGGTCTGCCGAGTGTTTTGCAAGAAGAGAAAGAAAGTTGTCCAAAACAGCTTGCAATCGAATGTTCATGTGAATAGAAAAGGCAGGAGAGTGGTCAGGTACTGTTTTCTCTCAGTTGGCAAGCTGCGCACACAATCGCAGTGTTGTACAGCTTGTTTCATCACCTTTGCGAAGCTGCAGCTATCTCCGGCTGCCGGAGACGAAGAAGCTGCTTCTTCGCGCAAAGACGATTCTGCCGCTCACAGTGCTCTGCGGTGTGCGGCTTCTGCCGAAATAGGCACGGGAGCGGTGCTTAGCTCTGCAGAGCACCGTACCTTCGTCTTTAGCCTCTCTTCTCGTCTACATCTTAGCAAGAAGCTTTTCCACTCTGTCTGGCAAGGAGAAACTGTGCCAGCACAGAAAACATCTCCCATCGTGTTCTAGAGGCTGCACGGAGGTCTGCCGAGAGTTTTGCAAGAAGAGAAAGAAAGTTGCCCAAAACAGCTTACAATCGAATGTTCATGTGAATAGAAAAGGCAGGAGAGTGGTCAGGTACTGTTTTCTCTCAGTTGGCAAGCTGCGCACACAATCGCAGTGTTGTACAGCTTGTTTCATCACCTTTGCCAAGTTGCCGCTCTCTCCGGCTCCCGGAGACGAAGAAGCTGCTTCTTCGCGCAAAGACGATTCTTCCGCTCACAGTGCTCTGCGGTGTGCGCCTTCTGCCGAAAGAGGTCCGGGAGCGGTGCTTAGCTCTGCAGAGCACCGTACCTTCGTCTTTAGCCTCTCTTCTCATCTACATCTTAGCAAAAAGCTTTTCCACTCTGTCTGGCAAGGAGAAACTTTGCCAGCACAGAAAACATCTCCCATCGTGTTCTAGAGGCTGCACGGAGGTCTGCCGAGTGTTTTGCAAGAAGAGAAAGAAAGTTGTCCAAAACAGCTTGCAATCGAATGTTCATGTGAATAGAAAAGGCAGGAGAGTGGTCAGGTACTGTTTTCTCTCAGTTGGCAAGCTGCGCACACAATCGCAGTGTTGTACAGCTTGTTTCATCACCTTTGCGAAGTTGCCGCTCTCTCCGGCTGCCGGAGACGAAGAAGCTGCTTCTTCGCGCAAAGACGATTCTGCCGCTCACAGTGCTCTGCGGTGTGCGCCTTCTGCCGAAAGACGTCCGGGAGCGGTGCTTAGCTCTGCAGAGCACCGTACCTTCGTCTTTAGCCTCTCTTCTCGTCTACATCTTAGCAAAAAGCTTTTCCACTCTGTCTGGCAAGGAGAAACTTGCCAGCACAAAAAACATCTCCCATCGTGTTCCAGAAGCTTCACGGAGGTCTGCCGAGTGTTTTGCAAGAAGAGAAAGAAAGTTGTCCAAAACAGCTTGCAATCGAATGTTCATGTGAATAGAAAAGGCAGGAGAGTGGTCAGGTACTGTTTTCTCTCAGTTGGCAAGCTGCGCACACAATCGCAGTGTTGTACAGCTTGTTTCATCACCTTTGCGAAGTTGCCGCTCTCTCCGGCTCCCGGAGACGAAGAAGCTGCTTCTTCGCGCAAAGACGATTCTGCCGCTCACAGTGCTCTGCGGTGTGCGCCTTCTGCCGAAAGAGGTCCGGGAGCGGTGCTTAGCTCTGCAGAGCACCGTACCTTCGTCTTTAGCCTCTCTTCTCGTCTACATCTTAGCAAAAAGCTTTTCCACTCTGTCTGGCAAGGAGAAACTTGCCAGCACAAAAAACATCTCCCATCGTGTTCTAGAGGCTGCACGGAGGTCTGCCGAGTGTTTTGCAAGAAGAGAAAGAAAGTTGTCCAAAACAGCTTGCAATCGAATGTTCAAGTGAATAGAAAAGGCAGGAGAGTGGTCAGGTACTGTTTTCTCTCACTTGGCAAGCTGCGCACACAATCGCAGTGTTGTACAGCTTGTTTCATCACCTTTGCGAAGTTGCCGCTCTCTCCGGCTGCCGGAGACGAAGAAGCTGCTTCTTCGCGCAAAGACGATTCTGCCGCTCACAGTGCTCTGCGGTGTGCGCCTTCTGCCGAAAGGGGTCCGGGAGCGGTGCTTAGCTCTGCAGAGCACCGTACCTTCGTCTTTAGCCTCTCTTCTCGTCTACATCTTAGCAAAATGCTTTTCCACTCTGTCTGGCAAGGAGAAACTGTGCCAGCACAGAAAACATCTCCCATCGTGTTCTAGAGGCTGCACGGAGGTCTGCCGAGTGTTTTGCAAGAAGAGAAGGAAAGTTGTCCAAAACAGCTTGCAATCGAATGTTCATGTGAATAGAAAAGGCAGGAGAGTGGTCAGGTACTGTTTTCTCTCAGTTGGCAAGCTGCTCACACAATCGCAGTGTTGTACAGCTTGTTTCATCACCTTTGCAAAGTTGCCGCTCTCTCCGGCTCCCGGAGACGAAGAAGCTGATTCTTCGCGCAAAGACGATTCTGCCGCTCACTGTGCTCTGCGGTGTGCGCCTTCTGCCGAAATAAGTCCGGGAGCGATGCTTAGCTCTGCAGAGTACCATACGTGGTTCTTTAGCCACGCTTCTCGTCTACATCTTAGCAAAAAGCTTTTCCACTCTGTCTGGCAAGGAGAAACTGTGCCAGCACAGAAAACATCTCCCATCGTGTTCTAGAGGCTGCACGGAGGTCTGCCGAGTGTTTTGCAAGAAGAGAAAGAAAGTTGTCCAAAACAGCTTCCAATCGAATGTTCAAGTGAATAGAAAATGCAGGAGAGTGGTCAGGTACTGATTTCTCACAGTTGGCAAGCTGCGCACACAATCGCAGTGTTGTACAGCTTGTTTCATCACCTTTGCGAAGTTGCCGCTCTCTCCGGCTCCCGGAGACGAAGAAGCTGCTTCTTCGCGCAAAGACGATTCTGCCGCTCACAGTGCTCTGCGGTGTGCGCCTTCTACCGAAAGAGGTCCGGGAGCGGTGCTTAGCTCTGCAGAGCACCGTACCTTCGTCTTTAGCCTCTCTTCTCGTCTACATCTTAGCAAAAAGCTTTTCCACTCTGTCTGGCAAGGAGAAACTTTGCCAGAACAGAAAACATCTCCCATCGTGTTCTAGAAGCTGCACGGTGGTCTGCAGAGTGTTCTGCATGAAGAGAAAGAAAATTTTCCAAAACAGCTTGCAATCGAATGTTCATGTGAATAGAAAAGGCAGGAGAGTGGTCAGGTACTGTTTTCTCTCAGTTGGCAAGCTGCGCACACAATCGCAGCGTTGTACAGCTTGTTTCATCACCTTTGCGAAGCTGCCGCTCTCTCCGGCTCCCGGAGACGAAGAAGCTGCTTCTTCGCGCAAAGACGATTCTGCCGCTCACAGTGCTCTGCGGTGTGCGCCTTCTGCCGAAAGAGGTCCGGGAGCGGTGCTTAGCTCTGCAGAGCACCGTACCTTCGTCTTTAGCCTCTCTTCTCGTCTACATCTTAGCAAAAAGCTTTTCCACTCTGTCTGGCAAGGAGAAACTGTGCCAGCACAAAAAACATCTCCCATCGTGTTCTAGAGGCTGCACGGAGGTCTGCCGAGAGTTTTGCAAGAAGAGAAAGAAAGTTGCCCAAAACAGCTTACAATCGAATGTTCATGTGATTACAAAAGGCAGGAGAGTGGTCAGGTACTGTTTTCTCTCAGTTGGCAAGCTGCGCACACAATCGCAGTGTTGTACAGCTTGTTTCATCACCTTTGCGAAGCTGCCGCTCTCTCCGGCTCCCGGAGACGAAGAAGCTGCTTCTTCGCGCAAAGACGATTGTGCCGCTCACAGTGCTCTGCGGTGTGCGCCTTCTGCCGAAAGAGGTCCGGGAGCGGTGCTTAGCTCTGCAGAGCACCGTACCTTCGTCTTTAGCCTCTCTTCTCGTCTACATCTTTGCAAAAAGCTTTTCCACTCTGTCTGGCAAGGAGAAACTGTGCCAGCACAGAAAACATCTTCCATCGTGTTCTAGAAGCTGCACGGAGGTCTGCCGAGTGTTTTGCAAGAAGAGAAAGAAAGTTGTCCAAAACAGCTTGCAATCGAATGTTCATGTGAATAGAAAAGGCAGGAGAGTGGTCAGGTACTGTTTTCTCTCACTTGGCAAGCTGCGCACACAATCGCAGTGTTGTACAGCTTGTTTCATCACCTTTGCCAAGTTGCCGCTCTCTCCGGCTCCCGGAGACGAAGAAGCTGCTTCTTCGCGCAAAGACGATTCTGCCGCTCACAGTGCTCTGCGGTGTGCGCCTTCTGCCGAAAGAGGTCCGGGAGCGGTGCTTAGCTCTGCAGAGCACCGTACCTTCGTCTTTAGCCTCTCTTCTCGTCTACATCTTAGCAAAAAGCTTTTCCACTCTGTCTGGCAAGGACAAACTGTGCCAGCACAGAAAACATCTCCCATCGTGTTCTAGAGGCTGCACGGAGGTCTGCCGAGTGTTTTGCAAGAAGAGAAAGAAAGTTGTCCAAAACAGCTTGCAATCGAATGTTCATGTGAATAGAAAAGGCAGGAGAG
The DNA here is from genome assembly GCF_028551555.1 of Melozone crissalis. Classification (NCBI taxonomy): domain Eukaryota; kingdom Metazoa; phylum Chordata; class Aves; order Passeriformes; family Passerellidae; genus Melozone; species Melozone crissalis. Next base: position 11,694 of record NW_026536084.1, on the reverse strand, counting down.
TGGTCAGGTACTGTTTTCTCTCACTTGGCAAGCTGCGCACACAATCGCAGTGTTGTACAGCTTGTTTCATCACCTTTGCGAAGCTGCCGCTCTCTCCGGCTGCCGGAGACGAAGAAGCTGCTTCTTCGCGCAAAGACGATTCTGCCGCTCACAGTGCTCTGCGGTGTGCGCCTTCTGCCGAAAGACGCACGGGAGCGGTGTTTAGCTCTGCAGAGCACAGTACCTTCGTCTTTAGCCTCTCTTCTCGTCTACATCCTAGCAGAAAGCTTTTCCACTCTGTCTGGCAAGGAGAAACTGTGCCTGCACAAAAAACATCTCCCATCGTGTTCTAGAGGCTGCACGGAAGTCTGCCGAGTGTTTTGCAAGAAGAGAAAGAAAGTTGTCCAAAACAGCTTACAATCGAATGTTCATGTGATTACAAAAGGCAGGAGAGTGGTCAGGTACTGTTTTCTCTCAGTTGGCAAGCTGCGCACACAATCGCAGTGTTGTACAGCTTGTTTCATCACCTTTGCGAAGTTGCCGCTCTCTCCGGCTCCCGGAGACGAAGAAGCTGCTTCTTCGCGCAAAGACGATTCTGCCGCTCACAGTGCTCTGCGGTGTGCGCCTTCTGCCGAAAGATGTCCGGGAGCGGTGCTTAGCTCTGCAGAGCACCGTACCTTCGTCTTTAGCCTCTCTTCTCATCTACATCTTTGCAAAAAGCTTTTCCACTCTGTCTGGCAAGGAGAAACTGTGCCAGCACAGAAAACATCTCCCATCGTGTTCTAGAAGCTTCACGGAGGTCTGCCGAGTGTTTTGCAAGAAGAGAAAGAAAGTTGTCCAAAACAGCTTGCAATCGAATGTTCATGTGAATAGAAAAGGCAGGAGAGTGGTCAGGTACTGTTTTCTCTCAGTTGGCAAGCTGCGCACACAATCGCAGTGTTGTACAGCTTGTTTCATCACCTTTGCGAAGCTGCCGCTCTCTCCGGCCCCCGGAGACGAAGAAGCTGCTTCTTCGCGCAAAGACGATTCTGCCGCTCACTGTGCTCTGCAGTGTGTGTCTTCTTCCGAAAGAGGTCCGGGAGCGGTGCTTAGCTCTGCAGAGCACCGTACCTTCGTCTTTAGCCTCTCTTCTCGTCTACATCTTAGCAAAAAGCTTTTCCACTCTGTCTGGCAAGGAGAAACTGTGCCAGCACAGAAAACATCTCCCATCGTCTTCTAGAGGCTGCACGGAGGTCTGCCGAGTGTTTTGCAAGAAGAGAAAGAAAGTTGTCCAAAACAGCTTGCAATCGAATGTTCATATGAATAGAAAAGGCAGGAGAGTGGTCAGGTACTGTTTTCTCTCACTTGGCAAGCTGCGCACACAATCGCAGTGTTGTACAGCTTGTTTCATCACCTTTGCCAAGTTGCCGCTCTCTCCGGCTCCCGGAGACGAAGAAGCTGCTTCTTCGCGCAAAGACGATTCTGCCGCTCACAGTGCTCTGCGGTGTGCGCCTTCTGCCCAAAGAGGTACGGAAGCGGTGCTTAGCTCTGCAGAGCACCGTACCTGCTTCTTTAGCCTCTCTTCTCGTCTACATCTTAGCAAAAAGCTTTTCCACTCTGTCTGGCAAGGAGAAACTGTGCCAGCACAGAAAACATCTCCCATCGTGTTCTAGAGGCTGCACGGAGGTCTGCCGAGTGTTTTGCAAGAAGAGAAAGAAAGTTGTCCAAAACAGCTTGCAATCGAATGTTCATGTGAATAGAAAAGGCAGGAGAGTGGTCAGGTACTGTTTTCTCTCAGTTGGCAAGCTGCGCACACAATCGCAGTGTTGTACAGCTTGTTTCATCACCTTTGCGAAGCTGCCGCTCTCTCCGGCTCCCGGAGACGAAGAAGCTGCTTCTTCGCGCAAAGACGATTCTGCCGCTCACAGTGCTCTGCGGTGTGCGCCTTCTGCCGAAAGAGGTTCGAGACCGATGCTTAGCTCTGCAGAGTACCATACGTGATTCTTTAGCCTCGCTTCTCGTCTACATCTTAGCTAAAAGCTTTTCCACTCTGTCTGGCAACGACAAACTGTGCCAGCACAGAAAACATCTCCCATCGTGTTCTAGAAGCTGCACGGAGGTCTGACGAGTGTTTTGCAAGAAGAGAAAGAAAGTTGTCCAAAACAGCTTGCAATCGAATGTTCATGTGAATAGAAAAGGCAGGAGAGTGGTCAGGTACTGTTTTCTCTCAGTTGGCAAGCTGCGCACACAATCGCAGTGTTGTACAGCTTGTTTCATCACCTTTGCGAAGTTGCCGCTCTCTCCGGCTGCCGGAGACGAAGAAGCTGCTTCTTCGCGCAAAGACGATTCTGCCGCTCACAGTGCTCTGCGGTGTGCGCCTTCTGCCGAAAGAGGTCCGGGAGCGGTGCTTAGCTCTGCAGAGCACCGTACGTTCGTCTTTAGCCTCTCTTCTCATCTACATCTTAGCAAAAAGCTTTTCCACTCTGTCTGGCAAGGAGAAACTGTGCCAGCACAGAAAACATCTCCCATCGTGTTCTAGAAGCTTCACGGAGGTCTGCCGAGTGTTTTGCAAGAAGAGAAAGAAAGTTGTCCAAAACAGCTTGCAATCGAATGTTCATGTGAATAGAAAAGGCAGGAGAGTGGTCAGGTACTGTTTTCTCTCAGTTGGCAAGCTGCGCACACAATCGCAGTGTTGTACAGCTTGTTTCATCACCTTTGCGAAGTTGCCGCTCTCTCCGGCTCCCGGAGACGAAGAAGCTGCTTCTTCGCGCACAGACGATTCTGCCGCTCACAGTGCTCTGCGGTGTGCGCCTTCTGCCGAAAGACGTCCGGGACCTGTGCTTAGCTCTGCAGAGCACCGTACCTTCGTCTTTAGCCTCTCTTCTCGTCTACATCTTAGCAAAAAGCTTTTCCACTCTGTCTGGCAAGGAGAAACTTTGCCAGCACAGAAAACATCTCCCATGGTCTTCTAGAGGCTGCACGGAGGTCTGCCGAGTGTTTTGCAAGAAGAGAAAGAAAGTTGCCCAAAACAGCTTACAATCGAATGTTCATGTGAATAGAAAAGGCAGGAGAGTGGTCAGGTACTGTTTTCTCTCAGTTGGCAAGCTGCTCACACAATCGCAGTGTTGTACAGCTTGTTTCATCACCTTTGCCAAGTTGCCGCTCTCTCCGGCCCCCGGAGACGAAGAAGCTGCTTCTTCGCGCAAAGACGATTCTTCCGCTCACAGTGCTCTGCGGTGTGCGCCTTCTGCCGAAAGAGGTCCGGGAGCGGTGCTTAGCTCTGCAGAGCACCGTACCTTCGTCTTTAGCCTCTCTTCTCATCTACATCTTAGCAAAAAGCTTTTCCACTCTGTCTGGCAAGGAGAAACTGTGCCAGCACAGAAAACATCTCCCATCGTGTTCTAGAGGCTGCACGGAGGTCTGCCGAGTGTTTTGCAAGAAGAGAAAGAAATTTGTCCAAAACAGCTTGCAATCGAATGTTCATGTGAATAGAAAAGGCAGGAGAGTGGTCAGGTACTGTTTTCTCTCAGTTGGCAAGCTGCGCACACAATCGCAGTGTTGTACAGCTTGTTTCATCACCTTTGCGAAGTTGCCGCTCTCTCCGGCTGCCGGAGACGAAGAAGCTGCTTCTTCGCGCAAAGACGATTCTGCCGCTCACAGTGCTCTGCGGTGTGCGCCTTCTGCCGAAACACGTCCGGGAGCGGTGCTTAGCTCTGCAGAGCACCGTACCTTCGTCTTTAGCCTCTCTTCTCGTCTACATCTTCGCAAAAAGCTTTTCCACTCTGTCTGGCAAGGAGAAACTGTGCCAGCACAGAAAACATCTCCCATCGTGTTCCAGAAGCTCCACGGAGGTCTGCCGAGTGTTTTGCAAGAAGAGAAAGAAAGTTGTCCAAAACAGCTTGCAATCGAATGTTCATGTGAATAGAAAAGGCAGGAGAGTGGTCAGGTACTGTTTTCTCTCAGTTGGCAAGCTGCGCACACAATCGCAGTGTTGTACAGCTTGTTTCATCACCTTTGCCAAGTTGCCGCTCTCTCCGGCTCCCGGAGACGAAGAAGCTGCTTCTTCGCGCAAAGACGATTCTGCCGCTCACAGTGCTCTGCGGTGTGCGCCTTCTGCCGAAAGAGGCACGGGAGCGGTGCTTAGCTCTGCAGAGCACCGTACCTTCGTCTTTAGCCTCTCTTCTCATCTACATCTTAGCAAAAAGCTTTTCCACTCTGTCTGGCAAGGACAAACTTTGCCAGCACAGAAAACATCTCCCATGGTCTTCTAGAGGCTGCACGGAGGTCTGCCGAGTGTTTTGCAAGAAGAGAAAGAAAGTTGTCCAAAACAGCTTGCAATCGAATGTTCATGTGAATAGAAAAGGCAGGAGAGTGGTCAGGTACTGTTTTCTCTCACTTGGCAAGCTGCGCACACAATCGCAGTGTTGTACAGCTTGTTTCATCACCTTTGCGAAGTTGCCGCTCTCTCCGGCTCCCGGAGACGAAGAAGCTGCTTCTTCGCGCAAAGACGATTCTGCCGCTCACAGTGCTCTGCGGTGTGCGCCTTCTGCCGAAAGAGGTCCGGGAGCGGTGCTTAGCTCTGCAGAGCACCGTACCTTCGTCTTTAGCCTCTCTTCTCGTCTACATCTTAGCAAAAAGCTTTTCCACTCTGTCTGGCAAGGAGAAACTTTGCCAGCACAGAAAACATCTCCCATCGTGTTCTAGAAGCTTCACGGAGGTCTGCCGAGTGTTTTGCAAGAAGAGAAAGAAAGTTGTCCAAAACAGCTTGCAATCGAATGTTCATGTGAATAGAAAAGGCAGGAGAGTGGTCAGGTACTGTTTTCTCTCAGTTGGCAAGCTGCGCACACAATCGCAGTGTTGTACAGCTTGTTTCATCACCTTTGCCAAGTTGCCGCTCTCTCCGGCTCCCGGAGACGAAGAAGCTGCTTCTTCGCGCAAAGACGATTCTGCCGCTCACAGTGCTCTGCGGTGTGCGCCTTCTGCCGAAAGACGTCCGGGACCTGTGCTTAGCTCTGCAGAGCACCGTACCTTCGTCTTTAGCCTCTCTTCTCGTCTACATCTTAGCAAAAAGCTTTTCCACTCTGTCTGGCAAGGAGAAACTTTGCCAGCACAGAAAACATCTCCCATGGTGTTCTAGAGGCTGCACGGAGGTCTGCCGAGTGTTTTGCAAGAAGAGAAAGAAAGTTGTCCAAAACACCTTGCAATCGAATGTTCATGTGAATAGAAAAGGCAGGAGAGTGGTCAGGTACTGTTTTCTCTCAGTTGGCAAGCTGCGCACACAATCGCAGTGTTGTACAGCTTGTTTCATCACCTTTGCGAAGCTGCCGCTCTCTCCGGCTCCCGGAGACGAAGAAGCTGCTTCTTCGCGCAAAGACGATTCTGCCGCTCACTGTGCTCTGCAGTGTGTGTCTTCTTCCGAAAGAGGTCCGGGAGCGGTGCTTAGCTCTGCAGAGCACCGTACCTTCGTCTTTAGCCTCTCTTCTCGTCTACATCTTAGCAAAAAGCTTTTCCACTCTGTCTGGCAAGGAGAAACTGTGCCTGCACAAAAAACATCTCCCATCGTGTTCTAGAGGCTGCACGGAGGTCTGCCGAGTGTTTTGCAAGAAGAGAAAGAAAGTTGTCCAAAACAGCTTGCAATCGAATGTTCATGTGAATAGAAAAGGAAGGAGAGTGGTCAGGTACTGTTTTCTCTCAGTTGGCAAGCTGCGCACACAATCGCAGTGTTGTACAGCTTGTTTCATCACCTTTGCGAAGTTGCCGCTCTCTCCGGCCCCCGGAGACGAAGAAGCTGCTTCTTCGCGCAAAGACGATTCTTCCGCTCACAGTGCTCTGCGGTGTGCGCCTTCTGCCGAAAGAGGTCCGGGAGCGGTGCTTAGCTCTGCAGAGCACCGTACCTTCGTCTTTAGCCTCTCTTCTCATCTACATCTTAGCAAAAAGCTTTTCCACTCTGTCTGGCAAGGAGAAACTGTGCCAGCACAGAAAACATCTCCCATCGTGTTCTAGAGGCTGCACGGAGGTCTGCCGAGTGTTTTGCAAGAAGAGAAAGAAAGTTGTCCAAAACAGCTTGCAATCGAATGTTCATGTGAATAGAAAAGGCAGGAGAGTGGTCAGGTACTGTTTTCTCTCAGTTGGCAAGCTGCGCACACAATCGCAGTGTTGTACAGCTTGTTTCATCACCTTTGCCAAGTTGCCGCTCTCTCCGGCTGCCGGAGACGAAGAAGCTGCTTCTTCGCGCAAAGACGATTCTGCCGCTCACAGTGCTCTGCGGTGTGCGCCTTCTGCCGAAAGACGTCCGGGAGCGGTGCTTAGCTCTGCAGAGCACCGTACCTTCGTCTTTAGCCTCTCTTCTCGTCTACATCTTAGCAAAAAGCTTTTCCACTCTGTCTGGCAAGGAGAAACTGTGCCAGCACAGAAAACATCTCCCATCGTGTTCCAGAAGCTTCACGGTGGTCTGCCGAGTGTTTTGCAAGAAGAGAAAGAAAGTTGTCCAAAACAGCTTGCAATCGAATGTTCATGTGAATAGAAAAGGCAGGAGAGTGGTCAGGTACTGTTTTCTCTCAGTTGGCAAGCTGCGCACACAATCGCAGTGTTGTACAGCTTGTTTCATCACCTTTGCGAAGTTGCCGCTCTCTCCGGCTCCCGGAGACGAAGAAGCTGATTCTTCGCGCAAAGACGATTCTGCCGCTCACAGTGCTCTGCGGTGTGCGCCTTCTGCCGAAAGAGGCACGGGAGCGGTGCTTAGCTCTGCAGAGCACCGTACCTTCGTCTTTAGCCTCTCTTCTCATCTACATCTTAGCAAAAAGCTTTTCCACTCTGTCTGGCAAGGACAAACTTTGCCAGCACAGAAAACATCTCCCATGGTCTTCTAGAGGCTGCACGGAGGTCTGCCGAGTGTTTTGCAAGAAGAGAAAGAAAGTTGTCCAAAACAGCTTGCAATCGAATGTTCATGTGAATAGAAAAGGCAGGAGAGTGGTCAGGTACTGTTTTCTCTCAGTTGGCAAGCTGCGCACACAATCGCAGTGTTGTACAGCTTGTTTCATCACCTTTGCGAAGTTGCCGCTCTCTCCGGCTCCCGGAGACGAAGAAGCTGCTTCTTCGCGCAAAGACGATTCTGCCGCTCACAGTGCTCTGCGGTGTGCGCCTTCTTCCGAAAGAGGTCCGGGAGCGGTGCTTAGCTCTGCAGAGCACCGTACCTTCGTCTTTAGCCTCTCTTCTCGTCTACATCTTAGCAAAAAGCTTTTCCACTCTGTCTGGCAAGGAGAAACTGTGCCAGCACAAAAAACATCTCCCATCGTGTTCTAGAGGCTGCACGGAGGTCTGCCGAGTGTTTTGCAAGAAGAGAAAGAAAGTTGTCCAAAAAAGCTTCCAATCGAATATTCAAGTGAATAGAAAAGGCAGGAGAGTGGTCAGGTACTGTTTTCTCTCACTTGGCAAGCTGCGCACACAATCGCAGTGTTGTACAGCTTGTTTCATCACCTTTGCGAAGTTGCCGCTCTCTCCGGCTGCCGGAGACGAAGAAGCTGCTTCTTCGCGCAAAGACGATTCTGCCGCTCACTGTGCTCTGCGGTGTGCGCCTTCTGCCGAAAGAAGTCCGGGAGCGATGCTTAGCTCTGCAGAGTACCATACGTGGTTCTTTAGCCACGCTTCTCGTCTACATCTTAGCAAAAAGCTTTTCCACTCTGTCTGGCAAGGAGAAACTGTGCCAGCACAGAAAACATCTCCCATCGTGTTCTAGAGGCTGCACGGAGGTCTGCCGAGTGTTTTGCAAGAAGAGAAAGAAAGTTGTCCAAAACAGCTTGCAATCGAATGTTCATGTGAATAGAAAAGGCAGGAGAGTGGTCAGGTACTGTTTTCTCTCAGTTGGCAAGCTGCTCACACAATCGCAGTGTTGTACAGCTTGTTTCATCACCTTTGCGAAGTTGCCGCTCTCTCCGGCTCCCGGAGACGAAGAAGCTGCTTCTTTGCGCAAAGACGATTCTGCCGCTCACAGTGCTCTGCGGTGTGCTTCTTCTGCCCAAAGAGGTCCGGATGCGGTGCTTAGCTCTGCAGAGCACCGTACCTTCGTCTTTAGCCTCTCTTCTCTCTACATCTTAGCAAAAAGCTTTTCCACTCTGTCTGGCAAGGAGAAACTGTGCCAGCACAGAAAACATCTCCCATCGTGTTCTAGAAGCTGCACGGAGGTCTGCCGAGTCTTTTGCAAGAAGAGAAAGAAAGTTGTCCAAAACAGCTTGCAAACCAATATTAATGTGAATAGAAAAGGCAGGAGAGTGGTCAGGTACTGTTTTCTCTCAGTTGGCAAGCTGCGCACACAATCGCAGTGTTGTACAGCTTGTTTCATCACCTTTGCGAAGTTGCCGCTCTCTCCGGCTCCCGGAGACGAAGAAGCTGCTTCTTCGCGCAAAGACGATTCTGCCGCTCACAGTGCTCTGCGGTGTGCGCCTTCTGCCGAAAGAGGTCCGGGAGCGGTGCTTAGCTCTGCAGAGCACCGTACCTTCGTCTTTAGCCTCTCTTCTCGTCTACATCTTAGCAAAAAGCTTTTCCACTCTGTCTGGCAAGGAGAAACTGTGCCAGCACAGAAAACATCTCCCATCGTGTTCTAGAGGCTGCACGGAGGTCTGCCGAGTGTTTTGCAAGAAGAGAAAGAAAGTTGTCCAAAACAGCTTGCAATCGAATGTTCATGTGATTACAAAAGGCAGGAGAGTTGTCAGGTACTGTTTTCTCTCAGTTGGCAAGCTGCGCACACAATCGCAGTTTTGTACAGCTTGTTTCATCACCTTTGCCAAGTTGCCGCTCTCTCCGGCTCCCGGAGACGAAGAAGCTGCTTCTTCGCGCAAAGACGATTCTGCCGCTCACAGTGCTCTGCGGTGTGCGCCTTCTACCGAAAGAGGTCCGGGAGCGGTGCTTAGCTCTGCAGAGCACCGTGCCTTCGTCTTTAGCCTCTCTTCTCGTCTACATCTTAGCAAAAAGCTTTTCCACTCTGTCTGGCAAGGAGAAACTGTGCCAGAACAGAAAACATCTCCCATCGTGTTCTAGAAGCTGCACGGAGGTCTGACGAGTGTTTTGCAAGAAGAGAAAGAAAATTTTCCAAAACAGCTTGCAATCGAATGTTCATGTGAATAGAAAAGGCAGGAGAGTGGTCAGGTACTGTTTTCTCTCAGTTGGCAAGCTGCGCACACAATCGCAGCGTTGTACAGCTTGTTTCATCACCTTTGCGAAGCTGCCGCTCTCTCCGGCTGCCGGAGACGAAGAAGCTGCTTCTTCGCGCAAAGACGATTCTGCCGCTCACTGTGCTCTGCGGTGTGCGCCTTCTGCCGAAAGAGGTCCGGGAGCGATGCTTAGCTCTGCAGAGTACCATACGTGCTTCTTTAGCCTCTCTTCTCGTCTACATCTTAGCAAAAAGCTTTTCCACTCTGTCTGGCAAGGAGAAACTGTGCCAGCACAAAAAACATCTCCCATCGTGTTCTAGAGGCTGCACGGAGGTCTGCCGAGTGTTTTGCAAGAAGAGAAAGAAAGTTGTCCAAAACAGCTTCCAATCGAATGTTCAAGTGAATAGAAAAGGCAGGAGAGTGGTCAGGTACTGTTTTCTCTCAGTTGGCAAGCTGCGCACACAATCGCAGTGTAGTACAGCTTGTTTCATCAGCTTTGCGAAGCTGCCGCTCTCTCCGGCTCCCGGAGACGAAGAAGCTGCTTCTTCGCGCAAAGACGATTCTGCCGCTCACTGTGCTCTGCAGTGTGTGTCTTCTTCCGAAAGAGGTCCGGGAGCGGTGCTTAGCTCTGCAGAGCACCGTACCTTCGTCTTTAGACTCTCTTCACGTCTACATCTTAGCAAAAAGCTTTTCCACTCTGTCTGGCAAGGAGAAACTGTGCCAGCACAGAAAACATCTCCCATCGTGTTCTAGAGGCTGCACGGAGGTCTGCCGAGTGTTTTGCAAGAAGAGAAAGAAAGTTGTCCAAAACAGCTTGCAATCGAATGTTCATATGAATAGAAAAGGCAGGAGAGTGGTCAGGTACTGTTTTCTCTCAGTTGGCAAGCTGCGCACACAATCGCAGCGTTGTACAGCTTGTTTCATCACCTTTGCGAAGTTGCCGCTCTCTCCGGCTCCCGGAGACGAAGAAGCTGCTTCTTCGCGCAAAGACGATTCTGCCGCTCACAGTGCTCTGCGGTGTGCGCCTTCTGCCCAAAGAGGTCCGGATGCGGTGCTTAGCTCTGCAGAGCACCGTACCTGCTTCTTTAGCCTCTCTTCTCGTCTACATCTTAGCAAAAAGCTTTTCCACTCTGTCTGGCAAGGAGAAACTGTGCCAGCACAGAAAACATCTCCCATCGTGTTCTAGAGGCTGCACGGAGGTCTGCCGAGTGTTTTGCAAGAAGAGAAAGAAAGTTGTCCAAAACAGCTTGCAATCGAATGTTCATGTGAATAGAAAAGGCAGGAGAGTGGTCAGGTACTGTTTTCTCTCAGTTGGCAAGCTGCGCACACAATCGCAGTGTTGTACAGCTTGTTTCATCACCTTTGCGGAGCTGCAGCTCTCTCCGGCTGCCGGAGACGAAGAAGCTGCTTCTTCGCGCAAAGACGATTCAGCCGCTCACAGTGCTCTGCGGTGTGCGCCTTCTGCCGAAAGACGCCCGGGAGCGGTGCTTAGCTCTGCAGAGCACCGTACCTTCGTCTTTAGCCTCTCTTCTCGTCTACATCTTAGCAAAAAGCTTTTCCACTCTGTCTGGCAAGGAGAAACAGTGCCAGCACAGAAAACATCTCCCATCGTCTTCTAGAGGTTGCACGGAGGTCTGCCGAGTGTTTTGCAAGAAGAGAAAGAAAGTTGTTCAAAACAGCTTGCAATCGAATGTTCAAGTGAATAGAAAAGGCAGGAGAGTGGTCAGGTACTGTTTTCTCTCAGTTGGCAAGCTGCGCACACAATCGCAGTGTTGTACAGCTTGTTTCATCACCTTTGCGAAGTTGCCGCTCTCTCCGGCTCCCGGAGACGAAGAAGCTGCTTCTTCGCGCAAAGACGATTCTGCCGCTCACAGTGCTCTGCGGTGTGCGCCTTCTGCCGAAAGACGCACGGGAGCGGTGCTTAGCTCTGCAGAGCACCGTACCTTCTTCTTTAGCCTCTCTTCTCGTCTACATCTTAGCAGAAAGCTTTTCCACTCTGTCTGGCAAGGAGAAACTGTGCCAGCACAAAAAACATCTCCCATCGTGTTCTAGAGGCTGCACGGAGGTCTGCCGAGTGTTTTGCAACTAGAGAAAGAAAGTTGTCCAAAACAGCTTGCAATCGAATGTTCATGTGAATAGAAAAGGCAGGAGAGTGGTCAGGTACTGTTTTCTCTCAGTTGGCAAGCTGCGCACACAATCGCAGTGTTGTACAGCTTGTTTCATCACCTTTGCGAAGTTGCCGCTCTCTCCGGCTCCCGGAGACGAAGAAGCTGCTTCTTCGCCCAAAGACGATTGTGCCGCTCACAGTGCTCTGCGGTGTGCGCCTTCTGCCGAAAGACGTCCGGGAGCGGTGCTTAGCTCTGCAGAGCACCGTACCTTCGTCTTTAGCCTCTCTTCTCGTCTACATCTTAGCAAAAAGCTTTTCCACTCTGTCTGGCAAGGAGAAACTGTGCCAGCACAGAAAACATCTCCCATCGTGTTCTCGAAGCTTCACGGAGGTCTGCCGAGTGTTTTGCAAGAAGAGAAAGAAAGTTGTCCAAAACAGCTTGCAATCGAATGTTCAAGTGAATAGAAAAGGCAGGAGAGTGGT